>NW_027185867.1:3963914-4001450 GCF_028583685.1 Petaurus breviceps papuanus | reverse complement strand
TGTAATGGAAATGTAAATTTTAAAGATCTTCCCTGCCCCTAGGCTAATGTGCACCTGAAGCCTGGGGTGGGAGGCTTGTTTTTCAGTAGATACTTCTTGATTGGCCAGTGAGTCAATAAGGTTGTTACATTCTCTGAGCCAGGAGAAGGCTATATAAGCCCTGATGTGTAGCTTTGTTTTGGGACTCACTTTGAGAAGTGTTCTGTGATTTGATCTGAATTCTGGGAAGCCGTTGTTGAGAGTCCCCCGGCTTTGAAAAACCCAGAATGTGGAAACCCAGATGTTGACTGGGTATGGATGTAATGGTTGGACAGTTTGGAAATCTGTCTACTTGATGTTTCTGTCTTGATAATTATGCCTGTATACTTTGAGGTTCAGGGTGCTGACCTTTTCTCCTGAACAAGGTAAACGATATATGTCTGACTGATTAAAGTAAGCTTGTTAACCCATTTTGAGTTGCTTTCCTTTAACAAAGCAGATCCAGGAACCTGTGTGAGCAGGCACCCTGGGGACACTGGGGTGCTTACTGCTACAGCAAGTTACTTAACCACAATTGCTTAGGGGTGGCCACGTGGCTCAGCAAGTAAGAACACGGGCTCCAGTGTTGGGATCACCTGGGGATCAAATCTGGGCTCAGATACTTAGCACCACACCCAGAAATAACTGGCTGCGTAACCTTGAGCCAGTTACTTAACCCTGATTACTTAAAAAAAGAAAATGACATATTTTCTCTTTTTTTTCTCTCTCTTTTCAAGGGTTAGCTGCATATTTAAGGCAAATATAAACAAACAAATACTGATTAGTGGACCTACCTTCTTCCAGATGTTTATTTTAAAAAAAAAGGCCTGTGTACAATTTGTGGGAACCATTCATTTCTTCCTTGTACCTTTCAATTATGATTCTGGTTTTTCCATTTTTATTGCTCATGACCATGAATTCATTTTTAGCTTTAAAACCTTCTCTATCATATAATCAAACAATTCATCCAGGTAGGATCCTTCTATTTTTGTCCCAAGGGATTTGAGGTCTTCTGATAAATGCAAATTTTATCAAATATTCCTTCTCCAGAGAACTTCTTAGACATTGATTCTCAAAGGGTGTGCCCTGAGTTTTCTTCAGGTATGCTAGGAATTGAAATGCATATGCATTTGGGACTCTCATAGTATATTGCAGTTTCTCACAGTAAAGAATAATAACTGTGCCAGCAAAAAGTTTGAGAATCATTGGATTAGGGAAATAATTTTTAGTATTTTTGTTGTACTTTTCCAGAAATTTACAGAACATGGAAGAATGATGGATGCACATAAAATGAATTCCAGATCTAAAAGGAAGAACTAGAACTTAATTAGTTCTTAAGTTCAACTTATTTGTTCAGTTGCTCCCATTGCTACACACACAAAAATAACAAAATAAAGAAACTTATTCAAGATATTCATCGTCTCTCATAGCCTGTAGTCACTTTACCTGATAACGCTCCATTAAGGTGGGAGTTCTAACTGTGCTTAAAGAACAAACTTAGAGATGTAAAAGGAAAAGAGAAAACAAACAACAGATAAAATTGTGCTGCCTGAAATAGACATACACACTCTTAGGAAAAATTAGCATATGAAATTATTTTTACCAAAAATGGAAAATGTGAATTCACAACAAATAAAAAGGAATAAAGGAAAGTATTAGAAACTATTCTGCCTAATTATATGCCAACAAAACTTAAAATCTAAATGAAATGGATGAATATTTATCAAAATATAACATACTTAGATTAATAGAATAAGAAACAGAGAATGAAATTCAGTCTCAAAAAAAGAAGTTGAATAAACCATCAAAGAGCTACCAAAGACCAAAAATACCCCAAAACTAAAATAAAAAAGGAACTAGATTGATTTACAAGTAAATTCTATAAAACATTAAAGAAAAATTAATTCTGTTATTATAAAAGGTATTTGAAAAAAATAGGAAAAGACTCATACCAAATTCTTTCTATGATACAAACATGATGATGATACCAAAACAGAGAGAATAAAAAAAGAAAACTGTAGGCTAATTACCCTAGTGAATATTGATTTTAAATAAAATATTGCCAGCAACTGGTTTGGGTGCAGAACGAAATGGTGAGGAAAAACAGATAGAAAAAAGAAAAGGTCAGGCTAGATGAGTCAAGTTGTACAACTGGTTTATTCAAGCAAGGTCCTTAAATGACAGAGGAACCTTGCCCTTTGTTCTAGTGTACATAATTCATGGGAAAAGCAGAAATGCAAGAATAGCATATTTTTCTTGTTGATGTTTCATAGCACTATCTTGACTTATTCCTGTTTGCTCAGTACTGGCATACAGGGTATGTAGGTGTTTTTCTGAACATTGGTTATTATTTGCTATTTATCAGGGAGATAGTCCAAGAACTTATGTCTGGGGGAAGAGACTTTGCATCTTCCTAGTTTATCCAAGCTGAGCCCAAGGATTTTCAGACACGGCCCTCCACAAAATATTATCAAGGAGGCTATAATAGCATACCGCAAAGATCATATCCTAAACCCAAATGGAATTATATCAAGAATTCAAATTCATAAGAAAACTATGAACATAATTGATTATATTAGATCGAGAACAACAGAAATAATATCAAAGCAATAAAAGCAGAAAAAACTTTTAAAAAGATACAACACCCATGCCCATTTAAAATTAATAGGAAGCATATGAATGAATACATTTTTCCTTAATATTTTAGATAATGTATATAAAGTATGGCATATAATGAGGATTAAAGTAAAGGCTTTTCAAATAGGATCTGGATTAAAGCAAGAATGTCAATTAATGCCACTACTATTTGATAAGGTGCTAAAAATTCTACCTATTACAATAAAATATGAATAAGAAATGGAAGGAATAATGACAGACAAAATTATAACTTTTTAAAAATAACACGACGATTTAGTTATAAAACCCTAGAGTCAACTGAAGAAATTAATTAATTGAAATATGTAACTTCAATAATATCACATATATAAGATAAACCCAAATAAAATCACCAGTATTTTCTGTATATTTTCAACAAAACCCAGCAGGAAGATAAAGAGAGAGAGATTCCATTACAATAACTTTAGAAGCTATAAAATATTTGCCAAGACATACATACAGGAGTGATATGAATATAACCCAAAGGAATTTTTACATAAAAATACAGATCTAAACAACTGGAGAAATATTCATTGCTATTGGTTAGTTCAGGCTAATATAATAAAAATGACAATAAAAGCTAAATTAATTTATTTAGTGCAATTGCAATCAAACCAACCGAGGATTACTTTGTAGACCTAGAGAAAAATAACAGAATTCATCTGTAGGAACAAAAGAATCACAATGACACTAATTAGAAAAGTTGGAAGGAAATGGGTACTCGATTTAGATATAAAAGCTGATACTATGAGCAAATTAGGAGAGCAAGGAATAATTTACCTGTCAGATTTATGGAGAATGTAGGAATTTATGACCAAACAAGAGATAGAGAACATTATGAAATGCAAAATGGGTAATTTTGATTACATTAAATTGAAAAGTTTTTGCACGAACAAAGCCAATGCAACCAAGATTAGGAGGGAAGCAAAAAATTGGGAAAGAATTTTCACAACCAAGGTCTCTGATAAAGGCCTCATTTCTAAAATATGTAGAGAACTGAGTCAAATTTATAAGAATACAAGTCATTCCCCAACTGATAAATGGTCAAAGGATATGAACAGGCAGTTTTCAGAGCAAGAAATTAAACTTATCTAAAGTTCTATGAAAAAATGCTCTAAATCATTATTGATTAGAGAAATGCAAATCAAAACAACTCTTAGGTACCACATCTCACACCTATGTTTGTGTAATTGGCTAACATGACAAAACAGGAAAATAACAAATGCTGGAGAAGATGTGGGAAAATTGGAACACTAATGCATTTTTGGTGGAGTTGTGAACTGATCAACTAGTCTGGAGAGCAATTTGGAGCTACGTCCAAAGCATACCCTTTGACCTAGCAATACCACTTCTAGGATATATATAATAAAAATGGGAAAAGGACCCACATATACAAAAATATTTATAGCAGCTCTTTTTGTGGTAGCCAAGAACTAGAAATTGAGGGGAGGTCCATCAATGGGGGAATGGCTGAACAAGTTTTGGTATATGAATGGAACAGATCACTATTCTGCCATAAGACATGGTGAGCAGGCAGACTTAAAAAATTCTTGCCTGAATCTCCTCTGTCTCCCACCATCTCTCTGGCTCTGGCTACCAGCTTCCTGTGGGCTCTGCTTCCCTTCAGCAAACTCCAACCACCACAGGCTCCATGTGACTACATTCAGCCTATTAGGGGGCAGAGTTTAATTTCAAAGCAAGGAAGGTCTTCAAACTCACCTAGGTCTATTAAGGGACAGGGAAGATTTTCAAATTCCCATTCCCATTACACAGGCCGGAACAACAAGCAGCCCACCAAAGGATTTTGGGTGGCCCATGAAAAATATAGCAGTTATGAAAGAAAGTAAAGATGTAATGAATGAGTGCTTCATCCATGCCCTGGGTAACCTGCCTTCCACTAGTCACTTTTGTGCCCATCATGTAACTTGGTGGTTGGATAGCCACTGTGCTACCTGTTTGTCACATGACCCATGGCAACCATGGGTCTGTCTCTACTCTGAGATTAGTGAAGGTCATTTCTTTTCACTGTGTTTCTGGTTGTTATTGGTATTAAACAGGTATAAAGTGAGTGCCGTAATGTGCCAATGCAACTGATACTCTCTATGTGATGAGCAACAGCAATTCCAGTGTTTCTTTCCCTCCCTTGCTGCATGGCTGCCCTTCAAGTTACATGAGCATCTGACACTCCCTCCAAGACCAGACAGTTCAATGTTTCTTTGTACGTGAGCAGTTGCTATGGAAATTTTTTGGTTCTAACATTAAAGCTTTTGGGGTGATTTTGTAAAATGGGTGATAAAAAGAAATAGAAGATCAAATCAGAACACAGAATGTTTAATCTGGAGTGGGCAAATAGATACTTGTTTACTTACACAAGAGACAAAATATTATGCCTTGTTTGCTGAGAAGTAATAGCTGTTCCAAAGAAATACAATCTTCATCACCATTTAAAATCAAAACATCCTGACAAGCAAATTGGACACCAATGAAAAACAAAGCATCCAAATTATTAAAAAATCTCAGTGGGGAACAACGGTTTTTCAAGAAAGTAAACTCAGAAGATGAGGCCGTTACTAAGGTTAGTTTTCAGATTTCTAGAGAAATTGCTGCTGCTGGGAAGTCTTGCAGAAGGTGACTTCATAAAGAGGTGTTCACTGATTGCAGTTTCTAGATTATGTCCTGATTTTTTAAAAACTGTTTTTGAGAAATAGTTTAATCATTAATTATACCTTTACTTGGAAAGTGAGCCACTAAAAACCTATCTGCAGCCCAAAGAAGTTACCCTGTTTTAATTTTGGTTCCTACCTGTTGCCAAATTGTGCAGGTCTAGTATAAGATTTCAAATTGCACTACAAAGGAATAATCATTTAATGATTATTAACAATTTTGTTATTATTGTTCAATTGTACCCGATTCTTCATGACCCCATTTGGGGCATTTTTGGCAAAAATACTGGAATGGTTTGCCATTTCCTTCTACACTTAGTAACTGATCAATACAATGGTCCACCACAGTTAAAAGAACTCATAATGCAAATGCTATCCACTCCACATAGAGAACTGATAGACTGAGAGAGTACAGATTGAAGCATTTCCCCCTTTTCTATTTTCTTTGCTTTTGGGGGGTGGGTGGGAGGTGGGGAACATAGCTAATGTAGAAATATGCTTTGAATGACTTCATATGTGCAATGAGTACTGTATTTTTTTTGCCTTCTCAACAGGTGTGTGAGGGGCTGAAGGGAAGTAAAGAATTTGGAACTAAAAATAAAAATAAAATTCAAAAACAAAAACCACATGATTTTTTTTAAAAACCATCTAAAAAAGTCAAAATGGATATATGACCTAAATTTTTAAAAATATTACATAATAAACTATAGGAACAAGGAAGAAATCATCCTTAGGATCTATGAATATGGAAGAGTTCATGAAGATAAAACGGGCAATTTTGGTTGTATAAAGCTTAGAAGTTTGGGCACAAACAAATCTAATGTAGTTAAACTTAGAAGGGAAATGAGTAGCTTGGCAAAAATGTTTTCAGCAAGTTTCTTTAATAAAGGTCTCATTCGAGATTTCTAAGAAACTGAATCAAATTTATAAGACTAAGAGCCTAACTGATAAATGGTGAGAGGATATGAAAAGGCAGTTTTCAAGGAAGAAATCCGTTATCAAGAACCCTAAAAACCTGCTCTAAAGCACTAATTAGAGAAATGCTAAGTAAAGCACCTTTGAGGTTCCATCTCACCCTCATTAGACTAGCAAAGATGAAAAAAGGGGAAAATGGCAAACACTGGGATGAAGGACTGTGGGGATAACAAGCACACTAACGCGTCAGCGAATTGCTCCAGTCATTCTGGAAAGCAGTTGGGAACTACATCCCCAAAGTTACTATACTGTGAATACCTTTTGCCTTAGGGATACCAAGACCAGGCCAAAGAAATCCCCCCCAAAGAGGAAAAAAGACACATATGTAGAAACATATTTATAGTGGATCTTTTTGTCTTGCTGGATGAGGTCATTATATTTCAGGATTAAAACAAAATTTTTAACTGTGGGGGGGGGAAGGAATGTGGTGTGGAGGGACAGACTAATAAAACAAAAAATGGGGTTGGTTTTCTAGGACGTTAGGCAATAGAGAAATTGGCACGATGTGTAAAAACATTAATTTTTTTTTTAAATAGGCCTAGAAAAGTAGGGAACAGATAGGTTGTGAAGGGTTTTAAATGTCAGAGGATTTTATATTTGATCCTGCAGCCCCTGGGTTTAGTGACACCCCATTCTCGTCTGTTTCTTCTGTAAAATGAGATTCAGGACGGTTGCTGTTTTCTTCGAGTCATGGAAAGTATCAAGCATACAAGTTCAAATGTGAACCCCGTTCACTGACTCCCAGGCCTGAGATCTTTTCACTGCACCGAACGTCTCCTCGGTGTAAGTTACCCAAGAGAGCAGGGGCGTCCTTCGAAAGCCAGATGGCATTTTTCTAGGGCAGGGAATTCTTCCTTAGGCACGGCCTGAACTAGACGGCCGCAGAGATAGCTGCCTACTCCGAAATTCTCGATGAATTCCGGAACAAATTCCATGAGAATGGGTCGTGCGCTCACTGTCAGCCCCTTAAATTTTTTTATATGAAATATAAAATTTTATACGAAATCATTAATTGAACCCAGCCCTCCCTCCTCCTCCCTTTTCCTCTCCCTCGGCTTCCCTTCCCCTCTCTTCCCTCCCACTCCCTGTCTTTCCCTTTCCCCTTCCCTTCCTCCCTCCCCCCCCCAACTTAAAGGGTTCCTTAGAGGAGCAATAGCACCGCCCCCTGTTATATTCGACTCAATAGGAGGCGGGGACTCCTGCGTCTCCTAGCAACGTCTTCCAGGGCCTCGCTGATTTGCTGGCTGCTGCCCTGCCGCCATTTTTCAAACCCCCTAATGTTGACTATGGTGGCTCCTTCCTGACAGAAATCCCTTTCCCTCCGCGGAGGCCTCTGGCCCGTCCCTAGTTTCTGCCGCTCTCACTTGCTCTGGGGAGCTCCCGCCCCGAGATCTCTCCATTTGCCTCCTGTCCTTCTCCAGCGGCTATGGAGCTGGAGCCGACGGCGGCGGAGAGCCCGGCCCCGGAGCCTGAGCAGCCCCAGCCCCAGCCCCGGAGGCGCCGCAGCCGAGCGGCGGGGTCCCGGACGAATAGCGCCGACGAGCCGGAGGCCGGGCTGGACGATCCGGCCTCCGGGCCTGACCCGCGGAGGAGGTGGGTGCCCTGGAGGAGGGTTTGGGGTGGAAGGTGGTCGGTGGTCACTGACCCGATTGAAGGTGGGGGGAGGCTTGTTTATATTTACGCCGCGACCTCTACTAGGCCCTCCTCGCCCGCCGGGAGGCCTGAGGGCTACGAGGCACCCACCAAGCCCAGAGAATGGCCTAGTGGGCAACGTGCTAAGCCGGGAATCCTCCAGACCTGGGTTTGGACTCTGTGTGATGGAGTTTTGTGATCCTTGCTCGGCAAGTCACGTAGCTTTTCTCAGCCTCAGTTTCCTCATCTGTAAAATGAAAGGGTTGAACTTGAACTCTGAGGTTCCTTCCATCACTGTGATCTTAGGAAATAGAAGACAGTGGAGCAGAATAGAACCTCACATGTCTTTTATCTGATCCAGTACCCACTTTTTATATATTAAACTTTATTTTTAACATTCATTTTTTAAAATTCTGGGTTCCAAATTCTCTCCCCCCTTCCATTTATTGGGAAGGTAAGCAGTATATCATTTATACACAGTGAAGTCATGCAAAATATATTTCCATATTAACCATGTTGCAAAAAAAAAGCAAGAAAAATAATGAGAAAAGTATACTTCACTGTGCACTCTTTCTGGAGGTTGAATTTTTCAACAAGAGTCCTTTGGAATTTTCTTGAATCAGTATTTTGATCAGAATAACCAAGTTCTTCAGAGTTTATTGTTATTAAAATATTGATGTTGCTGTGTACAGTGCCTTCCTGGTTCTGCTCATTTCACTTTGTGTCAGTTCATATAAGTCTTCCCAGGGTTTTTCTAAAACCATCTCCCTGATCATTTCTTATGGCACAGTAGTATTCCAGTCATAATCATATACCATGATTTATTCAGCCATTTCCCAGTTGATACATTCCCTCAGTTTCCAGTTCTTTGCCACCACAAAAAAGAATTGCTATAAATATTTTTTACACATAAACCCTTTTCCTCTCTCTTTACTTTCTTCAGTATACAGACCTAGTAGTTGTACTGCTGCTTCAAAGATTATGTATAGTTTTGTAGCCCTTTGGACATAGATTGTCCAGAATGGTTATACCAGTTCAACTCCACTAACAGTGTATTAGTGTCTCTATTTTTCCACATCTCTGTCAGCATTTTATCATTTTCCTTTTCTGTCAGGTAAATCAGTTTGATAGATGTAAGGTCATACATCAGAGCTGTTTTAATTTGCATTTCTCTAGACCATTATGATTTACAGCATTTTTATATTACTACTCATGGATTTGATTTCTTCTGAAAATTGCGTGTTCATATCCTGTCATAGCATATCCATAATCATTTATCAATTGGTGAATGAATGGCTCTTACTGTAAATTTGGCTCAGTTCCTTATATATTTGGGAAATGAAGCCTTTATCAAAGAAACTTACTGTAAAAAAAAATTCCCCCCAGTTTCCTGTTTTCCTTCTAATTTTGGCAAAACCTTTTTAATATCATAATAATCAAAATTATCCCCTTTATGGCCTGTGATCTTCGCTGTCTTGTTTTTTCATAAACTCTTCCTTTATCCATAGATCTGACAGGTAAAATTTTCTGTGCTCCCTGAATTTGCTTGTGATACCACCTTTTATGTCTAAATTATCTACCCATTTTGACCTTCTCTTGGTGTATGATGTGAGAAGTTTCTACCAAACTGTTTTCCAGTTTCCCCAGCAATTTTTGTCAGATAATGAGTTCTTGCCCCCAGAGATTGGATCTTTGGGTTTATCAAACACTAGATCACTATAGTGGAAGCATCTAGGAAGCAACTCAGGAAGACCTGAGTTCAAATGGGGCCTCAGACACTCGTTAGCTATATGACCCTAGGCAAGTCACTTAACCTTTATTTAACTCATTAATTCACTGGAGAAGGAAATGGCAAACCACTTTAGCTTCATTGCCAAGAAAACCACACTGGGGTCATGAAGAGTAAGATGTTGCTGAACAACAAGATTACCATAAGTCTTTTACTACTCTGTGTTGTATATCTAAATCTATTTCACTGGTCCACCACTTTTTTTCTTAGCCAGTACCAGATTGTTTTGATGATCCCAGTCTTGTAATATAGTTTGAAATCTGGTACTGCTAGGCCATTTTCCTTAATTTTTTTTTCCATTCATTCCCTTGATATTTTTAACTTTTGTTCTTTCAGCTGAATTTTATTATTCTGTTTTCTAGTTCTATAAAATAATTCTTTGGTAGTATGATTGGTCTGGTACTAAAACTAATTTAGTTAATATTGATACTCATTTTTATTTTGTTGATTTGGCCTATTTACAAGTAATTAATATTTCACCAGTTGTTTAGATCTTTGAAACTTTGAAAAATATTTCATAATTGTTTTCATATAGTTCCTGGGTTTGTCTTGGCAGATAGACTCCCAAATATTTTATATTGTCTGCAGTTATTTTAAATGAAATTTCTCCTTCTATCTCTTCCTGCTGAGTTTTGTTGGTAATATTTAGAAATGCTGATGATTTATATGGGTTTATTTTACATCTTGCAACTCTGCTAGTTATTGTTTCAGCTAGTTTGTCAGTTGATTCTCTAAATGCCATCATTTCATTTGCAAAGAGTGATAGTTTTGTTTCCTTGTTGCCTATTTTTATTTCTTCCATTTCTTTTTCTTGTCTTATTACTATGGCTGGTATTTCTAATACAATATTGAATAACAGTAGTGATAAGAGACATCCTTGCTTCATCTTTGATCTTATTGGAATGGCTTCTAAGTTTATCCTCATCATAGATAATGCTTGCTCTTGGTTTTAGATAGACACTGCTTACCATTTTAAGAAAGGCTCCATTTATTCCTGTGCTTTTTAATGTTTCTAATATAGCACCTCTTTCTTACATATGAGGAAATTGAGGCCTGGAGAAGCTTCCATATAAGGAAAAACTTTCAGCTTAGGAAGATGAATGACTTTGCATAAATCCCTTCACTTCTGGGCCTTAGTTTCCTCAACAGTAAAATGAGGGGGTTAGACAACTTCTTAACTTCCTTCCAGAACTATGATCTTACCATCTTATGGAATAGAAGATTTAGAGCAGAATGGGACTTTTTACTACATGTCATCTGATCCAGGACCCTTTTCTACACATGAGGAAACTGAGGCCGAGATAAGGTTCCATATAAGGAAAACTTTCATATTAACTTAGGGAGATCCAAAAGTAGAATGGGCTGGGTTGTGGCAAAAAGATAGCTGGATTTGGAAATGTAGGACCTGGGTTCCAATTCCAGCTCCTATACCTCCTTACCTGAGTGACTTTGGATAAATCCCATCACCTCCCTGGGTCTTATTTTCCTCATCTGTAAAATGAGGAGGTTGGAATAGATGACCTCCAACTAGCCTTTTCAACTTCTAAATTCTGCTCAGTTGCTGGTGGTAATGACTAGAGAAGCCTTCAGAGACTGGATGACCTCTTGACAGGGATGATATAGAGCCAACTTCCTAAGAAGGTTCCTCACAGTTGGACTCATGGCTGAATGAAAAAGTATTTATTAATTTTAAGTACATAATATGTGCCAGTCATTGTGACAAGGGTTAGGGATACAGATAGAAAGTTTAAGATAGTTGCTGCTCTCTAGCAGGTCATAGTTAAACAGGAGGAGATAACATACTAGAGGGTAAAGGCCCAGTAGCCCTTGAAGTATCAGTGCTGATAGTAATGTAGCTGTCTACCTGTCATTTCCATTAAGAAGGCATTCAGTTTCTGACAGAATCATTGACAGTACCAAGTAATTTGGTGTCAAGAACTTTCTTTTTTGAATCTTAAGGAGCCGTGGGTATTGAGGAAGTGTAGTACCTGCAAAGTCTTTGTAGGGTGTGTTCCCATGAAAAGTGGCTTGGGGTGTGCTGCTCTTCCCAGGGCTCTTGGGAGGGGGTCCTGGACTGCTTCTACCATGATATGTTATGTTGGAGATTCCTTTTGTGTATATTATATTGGGGATTCCATTGCACTAGATGATCACTGAGGTCCCTGAACTCTGAAATTCTTTGATGCTGTTTTTATAGAAATTTGTAGATTATAAACACCATAGAGTGGTGTTTATAGATTTAGGATTTCCATTCCCCTTCAGTACCAGGTTCAGATATATACTTTTCGGTCCTTGGGACAAAGAAATGGGGAGCAGTGATAATAACTGATTATTAATCAGTCGACATTTTTATAGCATTTTAAAGTTTCCAAAGTACTCTACCTTAATTATCTCATTTGAGCCTTACAACTCTGTTAGGTAAGTTTTGCTAGTAGTATTATGCCCATTTTACAGAAATTACTCTGCTCTCCCAAATTCCCCTCCAAATAACTTAATACCTCAAATTGAATTTTAGAGTGACAAAAAAATAAAAATTTGGGCTAAAGCAGTCATCCAGCCTGACAACTTAGAAGTATGTTGGAAAAGATCTGACCTACTAGGGTGCTCTGACTGAGAGTCAAGTACAGGTCCTGCTATGTCAGTAAGCAGCAGGCCTTGGGGTCAGCAGCATATGTGACTGTTTGGGAGTTGTTTACCCGAGGTGGGGGAAGGCAGGCCAGCGACATAGTTTCAAGGAAGATAACAGGGTCCTCTGTTGACACTAAATGCAGGGCCCAGGTGTACTGACCAGTCTTATCCCAGGCTGTGACTAAGAAACAGTGAATGTGGTAGCAGAAGATTGGGGCACTAGATGGAGAGGATTACTTGTGGTCATTGACAGAAAGCCAGGTTCCTAGTTTCAGTTCCAGGGCAAAGGGGTAAACTGAAGCTTGCAGCTTAAGGAAAGCAGAAACAAGGGATGCGTTTCAGGGACCATGGGGAGTGAAAATGTTTGCAGTGATGGGTGGTTCAGGTTGTGTCTCAGGGCTGGAGAAGGGTATCTGATGTTACCCATAAACTAAACTGGAAGTAACCACACCAGTTCTTAGATGAAAGTGCTGTAGAAGAACCAAAAAGCTAAAGACCCACAGATAGAGCTCTGAAAACAACATGAAAAATTTGATTTGAAGTCTGAGACATCCCTCACACCACAGGAACAAAGCCCTATCCTAACATAAAATTAACAACTAATAAATTGGCCATTTTAAAAAAAAATTAGTAAATGACAGAAAAATAACTTGACCATAAATAGTTACTATGGTGATAGAGAAGATCAGGGTTCCAACTCAGAAGAAGACAATGAAGTCAAAACAACTATTTTTAAAGTTTCAGAGAAAAATGTAAAAGAATTCATGGAAGAGCTTAAAAAGGACTTTAAAAATTAAATAAGAGAGGTAGAGAAAAAATTGGGGGAAAAACAAGAATAATGTGAGAAAATTATGAACATTTAGAAAAAAACTGCAAAAACTTACTGAAGAAAAACTCCTTAAAAATTAGAATTGGACAAGGAGAAGCTAATGACTTCATAAGACATCAAGAAATAATGAAACAAAATCAAAAGAAAGAAAAAATAGAAGAGAACATGAATATCTCATTGGGAAAACAACTGACCTGGAAAACAAATCAAGGAGAAATAATATAAAAGTTGTTGGACTACCTAAATTAGCAAAAAAAAAAAAAAAGAGTCTAGACACTATACTTCAAGAAATTATAAAGGTTAATTGCCCTTAAGTTTTAGAACCAGAGGATAAAACAGAAATAGAAAAAATACAACAATCACCACCTGAAAGAGATCCCAAAATGAAAACTCACAGGAATATTATTTCTAAGTTTCAAAACTCCCCAGGTCAAGGAGAAAATATTATAAGTGACTGAAAAGAGAATTCATTGAATACTACAGAATTATAGTCAGGTTAACACAAGATTTAGTAGCTTCTATAGGAAAGAGATGAAAGGTGTGGAATATGATGTTCTGAAGAGCAAAGGAGCTGGATTTATAACCAAGAAAAAGTATTTTAATCCTACAAGAGGAAAAAAAATGGATATTTAATTAATTAAAGGATTTCAGACATTCTTGATGAAAAGACAAAAACTGAACAGAAAATTTAATTTTCAGATACAAGAATCAGGAGAAACATAAGAAGGTTAACATGAAAAACTAATCATAAGGAATTTAATAAGATTAAACTGTCTACTGTCTTACGTGAGAAAATTATATTTGTAACAAGAATATTATCATTATTAGGCTAATTAGAAAGTATAGATAGAGTGCTTGGGTTTGAGTTGATTATGATAGGATGATCCTAAAAAATAAAATTGGGTAGAGAGAGGTAAAATGGAGCAAAAAAAGGCATGAATGGGAGAGCTTTTACAGTAGAGGGTGGAGGACAGGCAGTGTAGAAACCTTATTCTCATCAGAACTGAGTTAAGGAGGAAATAACATATATGTCTAGTTGGGTATAAAGGTCTTCGTAACTTACAGAAAAATAGAAGGTCATGTGGATAGGACAAGGGAGGTATTCTTAGAAGAGCATGTGTTAGGGAGGACTCAGTGGTCAGTAAACTAAACTTCTGAGGAGGGATAGGGTAAAGAGAGAGAAGAATAACAATGGGGGGGAATAGGATGGAGGGACATGTACAACTAGTCATTATAACTTTGAATGTGAATAACATGAACTCATCCATAAAATGGAAATGGATAGCAGAATAGATCAAAACCTAGAACCCAACAGTATGTTGTCTACAAGAAACGCATTTAAAAATGAAAAACACAAAGTAAAAACAAAGGACTGGAGTAGAATTTATTATGCTTCAGCTGATTTTTTTTTTAAAAAAGAGGTAGCACTGATGATCTCAAAGTTGAAGCTAAAATAGATTTAATTAAAAGATAATCCGTGAGACTATATTATGCCAAAAGATACTGTAGATAATGAAGTGATATCAGTACAAAACATATACGCACCAAATGCTTAAACATCCACATTCACAAAGGAAAAGGTAAATGAATTACAGGTGGAAATAAACCACAAAACCATAATCGTTGGGGATGTCAACTTTCCCCTCTCAGAATTAGATAAGTCTGACCAAAAAATATATAAGAAAGAAGTCAAGGAGATGACTAAAATCTTAAACAAGCAAAATATGATAGACATCTAGAGAGAATTGAGTGGAAATACAAAGGAATATACCTTTTTCTACCAAACATTTAAAGATCAATTAATTCCAATAATAAATAAAGTATTTGGAATAATAACCAAAGGAGTCTCACCAAACTCCTTTTATGAAATAAATATGGTGCTGATACCTAAATCAGAAAGAAGAAAATTTCAGACTAATTCATTAATAAATATTGGTGCAAAAATCCTAAATAAAATACTAACATTATCTGAGTTTCTGTTTTTGCTTTGTCAGAAAGCATGATTGCAGTTCTTGCTGTTTCAGATTAATTTGATCCATTGTAATTTTTTTTTTCATCCCCTCAGTTTTAATTTGTGAATATCTTTTTTTTAATATATTTTTTTTCTAGCACTCTTACTTATTTCCCTTCTGACTCACTGGTCTAGGCAGGGATTGGAATACCCCTTGCTTCCCATAGCTACTTCCAGGCTTTCCCTCTACTGTTATCACTTTAGAGTGAGAACCTGAAAAGACCTTAGCCTGAAAGGGTCAGAGTCTCCCATTGCATCCTGGACCATCTCTAGTCATACTGATAAATATCAGGCCACTGGACACAGATGGTTCTGGAGGAGAAAGTGAGGCTGGTGACCTTGTATAGCCCTTCCTCACTCAAATTCAAGTCAATTCAAGTCATGTCATCATTCCCTGATGTCATAGTCCTCTTTGAGAACAAAGGACAAAACACACAACAACAATCACTCAGTAACCTTTTTTCCTTTGAAGTTCACTCTATCCATGTCTACTACTCAATAAAAATTGAATTTATTCAACTCTGCAACGTCTGCTTCAGTTTCTCTTAAATAATAGGTTGTAGGATTTTGTTTTCTTGTCTAATCTGTTACTTTTTTGTTTTACTCAATTATTTAATTTAAATATGTGAAGCTCTGAGTATTAGGTTTATATTTTCCTCCATTTGTCTAATATTATTTAAGTTATGATTTCTCCTCTCCCATTGTAAACATGTTTCTTCAGTTATTTACCTTAATCTTTTTTAGGTTGTCTCTATTCCCACTTGTTTTCTTCTCCTCACTCCTGATAAACCCACTTCTGTTTGTTACCCTTTTCCCTTTGGAGTTTTGCTTATTAGTTCATTTTTCTTTCCTGCTTTTATCTAGTTATTTCTTTTCTTCCTTTTTTCCTTACATTTAGTCAAGTAGCTTCCCTCTTCTCCCCTTTAGTTTGTCCTACTCATTAGTGTTTTTTAATTTCTTTCTTTATATCCCTTTACAAAGAATTCTTTTTGTTATACTTGCTTTCTGTCTACTCTGTCTGCTCTGATTTGTAACCCTTATGCTTATGTTTCTATTCTCTTCATTTCTCAAGGAATCAAAACTTCCAAGATACCCATTCTGGGCCCTCTAAGCAGTTTCTATCACTGCCTCATGGAGTTTGCCTCATTGTTGTTCTTTAGTCATTTTTAGTTATGTGTGATTCTTCGTGACCACATTTGGGGTTTTCTTGGCAAAGATACTGGAGTAGTTTACCATTCCTTCTCCAGCTCATTTTATAGATGAAGAAACTGAGGTAAACAGGGTTAAGTGACTTGCCCAGGGTCGTACAGCTAATAAGTATGTGAGACCAGATTTGGACTCAGGAAGAGGAGTCTTGTCCTGTAGATTCCCCTTTTCCATTGCACCTCACTCCCAGAAAAATGCCAGTTACTGCAGGAATGAGGACACTGTCTCAGTTCAGGACAACCTCCTTTCGTCCTAACATGTCCTGTATTACGCAGCCTACCACTAACCTATACTCTTGCCCTGGTCATCTTATTTCCCCATTGCCTCACAGTGTCCTCCCTTGGTCCATGCCTCCCACTTTTCCAGGTAAATAATACTACCCCTCTCCTGAGGCAAGACAGTGGGCTTTTCAAGCACCAAATCTCTCAAGACAGTGCCCAAGGCAGGATTCCCATCATCCTTCACAGAACATCTCTCTTCACACATAGGAGCAGTCATCATGAAACCTACTGCTTCAAAACAAAGCCTCCCTCTTCCTTCTGTTTTCAGTCCTTCTCTCTGCCTCCTCACCTACTCTCTTAGAGGTACTTGTCTTCCTGAGAGACAACAGAAATCACTTTCCCCTCATTTCTACTGGCTTTTGATTTGATCAGGTATTATCACACACTACTACCTTCCCTTTCGCATCCCATGCACCCTGAAAATGTAATGCAGTCCCACAAAAAGTTAGTTTACCATAAGCCAAGTGTTACAAGATTCTTTCCATAATGCCCCAAGCTGGCTTCTCTACCACCTCCACTTCACTCCTGCCTTCACCCTGTCTCCTTGTGTATGTTTAGAAAATAGTCTTTTTACTAGTCTTTCTGCTGTCACTCTGTTGCTAATTGCTGTCCTTGCTTTCTCTATTCATTCATTCCTGCTGTTTGGGATGTTCAAGAAGCAAATGATCTCTTTTGGTATGGTTTTCTTTTTAAGAATGTTTCAAATGCCTCTTTATTATTGAACATCCATCTTTTTTTCATTTATACTTAAGCTCAGATAAGCTCAGCCTGGGCTGTATCCTAAACACATTATTCCATTCCCTCCTATGTTTTCTGGTGAATCCAGAATAATCTATTGCTATTTGAATTTCCTTTGTTCTTGAAATTTTTTTTTCTGATCACTTGCAGAGTTTTTTTTTTTTTTTTCTGAAATGAATTGTTAAATTTAACCACTATATGTCAGGTTTTCAGCCTTAAGGTTTGTAGGGGTTTTTTTGTGGAGGCAATTTATGTATTCCTTAAATTGGTATTTCATTTTCTGTATTTAGAAGTTTTGAGCAGTTTTCTTGTACAGACATACCTTGTTATTGTGCTTTGCATTGTTGCACTTCAAAGCTATTGCAAATTTTTACAAATTAAAAGTTTGTGGCAACCCTAAATCCAGCAAGTCTCTGTTGGTGCCATTTTTTCCAATAGGCTCACATCCTGTCTCTCTGTCACATTTTGGTCATTCTTTTTTTTTTTTTTTAACCTTTTTGGAGGGGGGAAGGCAGAGTAATTGGGGTTGAGTGACTTGCATATCTGTTATGGTGATCTGTGATCAGTGATCTTTGATGTTAATGTTTTAATTATTTTGAGGCTCCACAAACTGTACCCATATAAGATGAGGAACTTAATTGATAAGTGTTGTTTGTGTCTGACTGCTCCATCAACCATCTCTTCCCCCTTCTCTGTCCCTCCCCTCTGGCTTCCCAATTCCCTGAGGCACAATACTGAAGTTAGACCAGTTAATAATCTTACTGTGGCCTCTAAATGATCCAAGTGAAAGGAAATTGATGAAGCAAATATTTCATTGTTCTCTTATTTTAAGAAATTTTCATAGCCACTCTAACCATCAGCAACCACCACCCTGATCAGTTAGCCCCCATCAACATCAAGGCAAGACCCTCCACCAGCAAAAGATTAGGATTTACTGAAGATTCAGCAGATGGTAATATTTTTTTTTTGGAGGGCAGTTGGGGTTAAATGACTTGCCCAAGGTCACGTGGCTAGTTTTTTTGTGTGTGTTAAGTGTCTGAGGTCGGATTTGAACTCAGGTCCTCCTGATTCCAGGGCTGGTGCTCTATTCACTGCACCACCTAGCTGTCCCAATGGTAATATTTTTAAACAATAAAGTATTTTTAAATTAATGTATGTACATTTTTTTAGACATAGTACTATTGCACATTTAATAGACTACAGTATAATATAAACACAGCTTTTATATGCCCTGGGAAACAAAAAAATTTGTGATTTGCTTTATTGTGATATTCACTTTATTGCAGTGGTCTGGAACTGAACCTGTAATATTTCTGAGATATGCCTGTATTATTATTATTATTATTATTATATGATTAGTTATTTTTTTGGACTGAACATCCACAACAGCTTGACGATAGGGTTGAACTTACCAATTTTTAAGTGCTGGAAGATCTTTTAAATGAGAAGGGATCAAATTTGTTTTACTAGTTCCAGAAGGCAGACATGTGAACAAGGGATATAGTTTTTCTCCCCGAGTTTTTGTGATGTTGTTCTCTCTTGGTTCTCTTGCCTATCTGTATTCTCCCAGTGTCTTTTTTGGGATCATCTTCCCATGGGTTGAGCCCTTTTTCTACCCTCTCCTGGTGACCCCTTACATAGGCAGCTATGAGGTACAGTGGACAGAGCTCTGGGCCTGGAGTCAGGAAATTGTTGTTGAGCTGTTTCAGTTGTGTCTGACTCTTCATGACCCCATTTGGGATTTCCTTAGCAAAGATACTGGAGTGGTTTGCCATTCCCTTTTCCAGCTCATTTTGCAGATGGGGAAACTGAAGCAAACCAAGGTTAAGTGATTTGCTCAGTCACATGCCTAGTGTCTGAGGTCAAATTTGAATTGAGGAAGATGTGTGTTCCTGAATCCAGACCCAACAGCTCTCCACTGCACCACCCAGCAGGAGTCAGGAAGACCTGAATCAAATCAAGCTTCAGATACCTACTAACTATGTGAATCTCTCAGCCTCAGTTTTCTCAGCTGTAAAGTGGGAATAATAATAGCATGTATCTTGCAGAGTTGTTGTGAAGATCAAATGAGATAACTGTAACATGTAATTGCTTATTTTCTGTACCCTTCCATTAGTTCTCATAGCTTCCACTATGATCTCTATACAGATGACTCATAAATTTGCATATCCATCTTTCATCATTTCCTGACTTCATGCCCACTTTACTGTCTTCCAGCTGGCCATCTCCTTCTTGATATCTCATGGGCACCTCAGGTTTAACAAGTTCAAATCTGACCTCATTATCTTTCCTCCTAAAACGAACCTTCCTCCTTTTTCTGTCTAGAGCATTGCCATGCTTCTAGTCACCCAGTTACACAACTTCAGTCATCACTTCTTCCGTCTTTCTCACTTCCCATATCTGACCAGTTGCCAAGCCTTACAAATTTTTTCTTCACATCTGTTCTATCTGTCCTCTTTATTCTCACAACCTGCACTATTTCAGGCCTCATTGTCTTGCAGTTGGGATACTGCAAGTATATCCCCATTGATCTGTCCTACTCAGAGCTAGAAAATTGATATTCCTTAAGTGTAAATATGACCATATCTTCTCCTCAAGAAGCCATAGCAGCTAAATAAAGAGTTCACAAAGGGAAGTTGAATTCTAAGTAATGGAAAAACCAGTGAAGGAAATAACTAAACATATCTTCTTCATCATGTCAGAGAGGTGTGGATACTGGGGCATACTATTATTTACATTACCTGACAAGGTTTCTATATCTGATATTTTTGCTTATTGTTTTTATTTGCACTAAAGCTGGGTTCAAATGAAGAATGATTGCAATGTAAAAACAAAAGACATAAATTAATTTTTTTAGAAGAAGCTTTAGAGCTTCTCTACTACCTCTTGAATAAAATAGAAATTCTTCTGTTTGCCATTTAAACTTCTTCACATTCTGACTTCAACCTGTCTTTCCGGGCTAATTAAGTATTCTTCTTCTTCTGGTTCCACAAGGACAAGCCTGTTTGCTCATTTCTTGACCATGACCTTCCCTCTTCTGTCTCTGTCTTTTACAAGCTATTCCCCATTTCTAGGACTCTGCTTCACAGGCCTCTGTTTCTTGGAACTTCCAAGTTAAAATCTTAAGGATCAGTTAGAGATCAACCCATACAACAGGCCTTTCTTGATTATTCCAAGTTGTTAGGTTTCCTCTCTTACCCCTCCCAAATATTTGTATTTAATTTGCATGCATTTTGTATTTACTTATCTGTATACATGTTGTTTTCCACTGATAAAATAGAAGCTTTCTGAGTACAGGGACTCTTGTTTTTGTATACAGCCCTGCATAACTTGCAGTCCGTGGCCCTCAGGGCACATGCCAAAGGATTTCTTCTACAAAGGCTGTTTTCTTGTATATTTTTCCAGGGCTGCCTGAAAACTTTTGGCTTGCTGCAAGTGGCAGGAGGGCTATAAGTGACCTGTGGGCTACAAGTTGTGTGGGCCTCTTCTGTCCTCTTATATTTTGTATACTCTTAAGGATATTCTTTGTGTCCTTGAAGCCTAGAATATAGTAGTCACTTGGTCACTACTTGTAGATGAATATATGAATTGTGACATGGCTTTGATAGATACCCAGTTCACTTCAGATGTACCTTTGTGGGAGATGCCAGGGATCTGCTTCTAGTAGAAAATATACTGCACTTCAGTCTTTAAATCTGTCTGCAGGAGGCACCATCCAGTGATAAAGGTCTTTTTCTCTCATGGACACCATGTACTAACCTGGGAGGTTGGGGGGGGAGGAAAATATCTTTTCCTTTCTCCCTGTCGCTCCAGGAAACAGTCTTCGGGCTTTTCACTAGTTCTTTTCAGTTTTAGGTGCAGGGGTATATTAGCAAGCACCCTAGCTGTAATGGAAATGCAAATTTAAAGATCTTCCCTGCCCCTAGGCTAAAGTACACCTGAAGCCTGGGGTGGGAGGCTTGTTTTTCAGTAGATACTTCTTGATTGGCCAGTGAGTCAATAAGGTTGTTACATTCTCTGAGCCAGGAGAAGGGTATATAAACCCTGATTTGAGGCTTTGTTTTGGGGGCTCACTTTGAGAAGTGTTCTGTGATTTGATATGGATTCTGGGAAGCCATTGTCCAGGGCCCCCCCGGCTTTGAAAAACCCAGATGTGGAAACCCAGATGTTGACTGGGTATGGATGTAATGGTTGGACAGTTTGGAAAGCTGTCTACTTGATCTGTTTCTGTCTTGATAATTCTGCCTGTATACTTTGAAGTTCGGGGTGCTGACCTTTTTCCCCTGAACTAGGTAAAAGATATATGTCTGACTGATTAAAGTAAGCTTGTTAGCCAATTTTGAGTTGCTTTCCTTTATCAAAGCAGATCCAAGAACCTGTATTGGCAGCAAACCCTGAGGATGCTTGCGGTGCTTGCCGCTACACTAGCACACCCAGGATGGCCTGCTAGCATAGGTTCTTTGATCTGCTTTTCTAAAGGAAAGACAGCTTTGAAGGGGTCAACAATCTTACTTTAATTAAACATATATAAATTATTCACTAATTCAGGGGAAAGGTTGGAACCTTGAATGTGGAGAAAATGCAAGCAGAGAAGTAAAGAAGGTAAGAGTCCTTCATTAGTTCAGTGGAAGAGTCAGCACCCTGAATGTGGTGAAAATACAAGCAGAGAAGGTCATTCACTAGTTCAGGGGAAGGGTCAGCACTCTGAACATGGAGAAAATACAGGCAGAGAAACATAGAGATATTATCAGAGGTCCAATAGACAGAGCTCCAACTATCTAAACAAAGTAATAGATACATAATCATCAGACCAGGGAACAACCAGCATTGGTTCTCAAAGCCAGGGGGTTCCTTAACAACGGCTAGCCAGAGTCTTGTCTGTCCAAATGACAAAGAAACATTCTTCCCATGAGTGATCCCCAAAATAAAATACCAACCTCCTGTTACATATAATTTACAACTAATAGGCTTAGAGCCAGAAACAGCCTAGTGACTTAGCACAGCTGTGAATTATCATTTCAAAGGAGATTGATCCTTCATATTTTTACAATTTAGCATGATCCTGGAAAACTGAACTCCAGAAAGAAAAACAACAAAAATCCCACCTTGTTTGTGTTTATAGGGGGGGTAATAAGGTTCTCAGACCCAGAAGGATTAAGCCATGATGTCCTTGGAGCCCAGGCTTCCAGGTCAGATGTTAACTATATAATAGAGTTTGGCAAACCATTCTTAGCATGCAGATCATACAAAAAAAGTAGGCCATATTTGCCTCTTGGGCTATAGTTTGCCAACTTGTGCTATATTGAACTGAGTTAAAGCCATCAACCTAATCCTCCTCCCCCCCTCTTCCCAGACAGTGTCCTCACTACCTAAAAACCAGGTGTGTTACATTTCATCTCTTCCTCTTGGTTCTCCAGTATCCTTAACGAATTTTGGAGATATCTAGTCTCTTCTATTGGCTTAAGCCCCCAGTGATTGTGTTCCCCTAATTTTAAGAGTCCTATCACTTCAGTACCATTTATCAACTTAACGGATTAGCTTTTACAAAGGAATATTTACTTCAAATGTATAGCAAGGGTAAATATATAAACTTTATAAAATAATTCCCACCTTGGCATCTTAATCCTTCCCTACTCTTCTTTGGACTCTGCAGAGTGGAGAGAGTGTTCAGTTTATAGCTTAATTTCATTCCTATATGACATTAATCCAACCAGGTTCCAAGTCCACATTTCCACCTCTTAGAATTTGTATCCCAGCAGCCTGACTTTCTTAGGACTTCTCTCCTGGGCTGGCTTCAGCATCTGACTTGGAATCTTAGACTCCAAGGTTATCATGTTCAAGCTTTCACGTTCAGCGATTCCACCTTCTGCATCTAAAACTGGAAGGGACAAAGGAAACAGACTAGTATTCCAAAATTTTAGCACCACAGGGTGTAAGGAGAAAGGGAAGGTGGCAGGTGTCCATGATGTAGGTGAATGAGACCTTCACTACTTGATGCCTCTGTAAGGTAGTTTAAAGATAAAAGAAGTCCTGGCTACATAACCAATGGAAAGAAGTTGCTCCTACCAACATGGTAGGGAAACTCAGTGTTTTCTCCCAGAAGCAGGTCCCTGACATTTCCCTGGCCTCCATTTTAGGTTATCTGGATTGGTTCCAAAGCTCTGTTACAGAATAAATCATTTAATTTGTCTGAAACTGTTTGCTCATCTGTAAAAAATTGATAATACTTGTAAAACAGTACATACTTTGTAGGGCTGTTTTACAAATCTTATGATATTATACAGTTATTATATATGATATACTATTTTATTTTCGTTTTTTGCCTTAAAAAAGGACAAGAATTCTGCATTACTGGAGAGAGTTTTTACAGTGAGAGTACCAATGAAGTAACCTATTTAAGTTACAACTGCCAGTCAAAAAAAACACAAGAGAAAACATTCTTTACTGTGCAGTTCTACCTATTAAAAGCATTACTTTAATCTCTAGCAAATTATAAGGGCAAATTTTTAAAAATAGACTATTCTAAATTTATTTGATGATTGAAAGATTTTTATGACTTGTAGTTCAGCAGTAGTTTGAACTCTCTTTCTCTAGGTGGCAGTAGAAGTTAATTTTATATTTAGAATGAAAGCAAAGTTGAGAAGCTCCTCGATTTTGTCACTGTTCTTTCCTCCACAGTTTGTAAGAAAGCAGCTTTCTTCTTTCCTCTTTTCCTTTCCTTCCTTCCTTCCTCTTTTCTTCCTTCCTACTTACCTACCTGAAATTTGTTTTTAAAAAACAAAACATATATAGAATATAAAGTTATCAGGCACTGAGCAATTGATTGATTTCTTTCACTAATTTTTTTGGTTAAGGTTAAGGAGTCCATATTTGTTGAGTTGTATTTTCTTTTAAGTGGCTAAGTTTTTCTTTTTAATGTTTCAATGACCAATTCATATCCACATAGACATAGTACAACATCCTTTTATAAAGACATTTGCAGCCAAAATGATATAGTAAACAGTAAATTGCTGTAACTCTCCCATATTCACCTCCAAACCATAAAATGATGCCCTAAAACAAATCCTGGAAGAGCAGAACCATCAAAAAGATGAGTTGAAGCAATCTTTTAGCCCAAGAAACTTGGAAGATTGGCAAGAAAGGTCTATCTCAAGTGAAAAGCACCGTCCACGACAGGAAGCATCCAAACAAGCCAGCAGCAAACCCCACCTCAGCAAACAGCAGGAGATTCGAAACCCCAGTGCAGTGGAGCATGCAAATGCCAACACCAGGACCCCCAAGTGTGTCTCAGCATAGCCAGGGGAACAGGCAGACTCCAATTCAGAGAACAGTCAAATGTTTCAGCATAGCCCCGAGCAAACGAGCAATCTCCAATGGCCAGATCTCAATGACAGCTGCCAGCTTAGGACACCCTGCCTTGTGCTTCAGTATATCCCTGGGGAAATGCAGAAATACCCCCACAGGCCTCAGCACATGCCAGATACCAGCAATAGGACTCTGGCTCAGCACCAGACATAAGGGTTGCCCGTGGGTGTCAGGGTAACATCAGTGCAGACTAGGTAAACAACCAGAGGAAGCTGCAACTCCTGGTACAAGAAGCCTGAGAGTCCCTCTACCTCCCAGCAGCAGAACTCAAATTTAAAAGAAAGGGGAAAGACCAGCAAAGATGAGCAAACAACAACAACAAAAAGAATCAGACCTTAGAAAGTTATTGTGGTGACTGGGAAGACTGAGACACAAACTGAGAAGAGGAAAACAGTATCAAAGCACCTATGGGCAACACCCTCGAAGAAAAACAGGAAGTGGTCTCAGACCCAGATATAATTCATGGACAACCTCAAAAAGGAGCTTTACAATCATATAAGAGACATAGGAGGAAAATTGGGAAAAATGAGAGTCATGTAAGAGAATTTTGGAAAAAGAAAAAAATGCTTAAAAAGTACAATTGGCCAAATGGAAAAGGAACTACAAGAATCCACTGAAGAAAACAACTCCTTAAAAAGTACAGTTGGCCAAATAGAAAAGAAAGTACAAAAGCTAATTGAGGAAAACAATGCCTTAAAAAGTTAAAATCGGGCAAGTGGAAGTTAATGACTATGAGATACCAAGAATCAATCAAATTCAAAAGAATGAAAAAATAGAAATGGGGAAAAAATAACCCACCTGGAAAATAGATTCAGGACAGACAATGTTGGAATCATTGGACTACCTGAAAGCCATAATCAAAAGGAGAACCTGTACAGCATCTTTCAAGAAATTGTCAAGGAAAACTGCCCTGATATCCTAGAAGCAGAGGGCAAAATGGGCATTAAAAGAATTCCATAATAACCTCAGGAAAGAGATCCCAAAATAAAAATTCCAAGGAACATTATAGCCAAATCTAAGAACTGTCAGGTCAAGGAAAAAATCCTGCAAGTGTCCAGAAAGAAACAATTCAGATACCAGGGAGCCATAATCAGCATTACAAATTGTCTGAGATCAGGATTACTACCCCTGCCTTTTTTTTTTTTTTAACTTCAGCTCTTCAGTTTCATAATAGATTCAGCTTCTGTTCATAAAAGAAATAAGACTTAACAACTGCAAATTAAAGGCTCAGAGGTCGTGGAAGGTTATATTCCAGAATGCAAAGGGCCTGGGGTTATAACTAATAATCACTTACCTGGAGAAATTAGGCATAATTGGTTATTTAACAAAATAGAAGGATCTCAAACTTTCATAAGGAGAAGACCAGAATTGAACAAAAAATTTGTTCTTTGATATCCAGACCCAAGAGAAGCCTAAAAAGGGAAAAGAAAACATAAGGTATTCAGTGGAGCTGAACTGTTTGCTTCCATACATGGGAAGATGACACTTGTAATTCTTACAAATTGTATCACTAATAATACAGCTAGAAGGAGTATACATCAACAGAGGGTACAGATATACAATGAATATGAAGGAATGACAAAAAAATAAGGAATGTGAAAGAGGAATACACTGGTTGCAGAAGGAAGAGAGAGGTAGAATGCAGTAAATTATTTCACATGAAGAGGTGTGAAAAGCTATTCTATTACAGTGGAGGGAAAGCTGGGAGAATGGGCAATGGGCATCACTTGAACCTTATTCTCATCAGTATTGGTTCAAAGAGGGGATAATATACACAATCAGTTAAATATAGAAATCTGTCTTACTCAACAGGGAAGTAGAGTGGGAGGAAATTAAGTAAAGGGTAAGAAGGGACCAACAGAAGAGAAGACAGACCAGGGGAGGCAGTAGACAGAAACAAAACACTGTGAAGGAGTGAAAGGGTGAAAGAGAGGATGCATGGGAGGAAAAATAGGGTAGAGAGTAGTGCACAGTAATCATAACTGTGAATGAGATGAACTCTCCCATAAAATAAGTGAATAGCAGAGGATCCTGGGAATATGGCAGATCAGAAACTTTGGACACTCCAGGTTTCCTCCATAGAGAAAAACAGAACATTGCCTTGGAAGGAATTGAGCACTGGAAATAAACAAAAGTCATGGTAAAGCAATTGTTCTCTAAGACAACCTATGAAGACCCCAGGAAAGACCTTACCTCCAGGGGCAGAGAATAACCTTAAGTGAAGGTCAACTCTCCAGAATCAATAAACTGTAAGCCCTGGGGGCAGTAGGGGTTGGGAGGCAGCCTCAGCCTTAGAAACTTTAATCTCATGAATAGTGTGGGGATCTGACAACTGAAGAGGGTAAGATTGAAGGACCTTCCACTGTCAAGGGACACCAAGCACAGCTATGCTGATCAGATGTAGCCCAAGCTGTGGCTGTGGCTATGGGGAGATGGAGCTAGCACATACCCGGTGAGTGCAGTAGCAGAGGGGCAGGAACCTGCTGGCTGTGGGTACTTTCAGCATAGCAGAGTCCCTGGTTTCAGTTCCAGGGAAGAGAGGACAGCTGTAATTTGCAGCCACTGGAGGGAACACAGGGAGTAAGATCATTTGTAGGATAGCTTGACCTGGGACTCTAGCTGTGGCTTAGGAGTGGAGAGCAGAGCCCAAGGTTGAACCCCAGGACAAACCTCAGAAACTAACAATAAGAAGGACCTGAGGTGGGGCAGCTAGGTGGCTCAGTAAATAGAGCACCGAACCAAGAGTCACTAGGACCTGAGTTCAAATCTGGGCCTCAGACACTTAACACAGAACTAGCCATGTGACCTTGGGCAAGTCACTTAATCCCAATTGCCCTACCTTCCCCCCTCCAAAAAAAAAAAACAAAAGAAGGACCTGAGACTTGGGACATTGTTCCCCATACCTTGGAACTAGAACTTGATCACACTAATAGCTGCAAAAAATAAAATAAAACCAGAAAAATCAATAAAAATGAGCAAACAAAGGAGAAAAACTCAATCATAGATAGCTACTATGGGGAAAGATATCTGGATTCATATTCATAGAAGGATAATGGAGCTTAAAAAAAAAAAGCCACTCTTTTTTTGGTAAGAAACATTAAATGGTCCCAAACACAAAAAGATTTCATAGAAGGATTTAAAAAGGACTTTAGAAATCAAATAAGTGAGCAAGGAAAAATTTGAACAAAAAATTAGAACAATCCAAGAAAATTATGAGAAGAAAGTCAACCAGTTTTAAATAGAGAACTAAAAACTTAAAGAAGAAAATAATTCCTTGAAAACTACAATTAGGCAAAGGGAAGCTAATGATAACCTAAGACACAAAGAAATAAAACAAAATCGAAAGAATGAAAAAATAGAAGAGAATATGAAACATCTCATTAAAAAACAACTGATCTGGAAAACAGTTTGAGGAGAAATAATAATTGAACTGCCTGAAAATTGTTTAAAAATATATATATATATAAAAGAGAGAATATAGAATATTTTAAAAAAGAATATTGTAATACAGTATTACAAGAAATTATCAAGGAAAATTGCCCTGAAGTTCTAGAACAAGAAGGCAAAGCAAAAATAGAAAAAATACATCAATCACTCCCTGAAAGAGATCCCAAGACAAAAATTTACAGGAATATCATAGCCAAGTTTCCAAGCTCCCCAAGGAGAAAATATTGGAAACAACAAGAAAAACAAAAAACTTTAAATATCATGGAGCTTTAATGAGGATTACAGGAAGACTATATTTCATAGAGCAAAAGAGCCAGGGTTACAACCAAGGGTAACTTACCCAGAAAAGTTAATTATAGTGCTGAATGGAAAAAAAAATGTACATTTAACTAACTCAAAGACTTTCAAGTATTTGTAACAAAAACAGCAGAACTTAAGGAAAAATTCGACATAGCATCCAGGAGAAATATAAAGTAAATATTAAGGATCAATTTCAAAAGATCACAATAAGATCAAATTGTTTGCTTCTTGTGTATGAAAATATTATTGGGGGGAGGGGGCAGAGTCAAGATGACGGAGTAGAAACAGGACCTCCATGCATCTCTGGCTCCCACCTCTAATTCATGTAAAAGGGGACTCTGAACAAATTTTGGAGCTACAGAACCCACAAAATGACACAGAGAAGCTAACCTCCTGCTGAGGACAGGCCTGCAGGAAGTGGCCAGCTCAACTCTCTGGGAGCCGAGCCCAACCCGCCCAAGCCAGAGGTTTTAGCCCCAGGGCAGGTCTGACCAGCTACTGGTGAGAGGGACTTCAGATCACCAGCAACTGTGCCCATCCAGAATTATCAGTACATAGATGCTAAGGACAAAGTGAGAGGTCAGTGCAGTGTAGACTTTGGGAATCAGTAGTTCGAAGTGCATTGGCCTCTTCCCCAGGGGCAAGAAGCCTCTGAGGAGCCGGCTGTGCAGCTGCAGCGACGTGGCAGCTTCAGCTCCTGGCCTGCAGAGTGTAGGGGAACCAAGCAACCAGTATGAGGGTTAGTCACTCTTGCTTTAACCTGCTGGGATCTGGATTGCAGTCTAGGGTGGGGTCCTGGGATGTGTGACTAGCTCACCAGAGTGTGTAGAGGCTTCAGAGAGGGAACCCAACTAATACCTCTGGCAGCTGAGAAAACCCCAGCATTTGGAACAAAGCTTCCCTGTCTGGTGGCAGAGTCCTACTGTGGCAAAAAGCCCAGGGGTCTAGTGGTGACATGACTAGGCAAAGGAAGCAAACAAAGCAAAGAAATCCAACATTAGACTCCTATTTGGGGGACCAAAAGGATCAAAGCATGGAACAGGAGGAAGACAATGAAGTCAGAACTCCTGCACCAAAAGCTTCAAAGGAATATATGAGCTGGTTACAGGCCATAGAGGACCTTAAGAAGCAGATAAGAGAAGTGGAGGAAAAATTGGTAAGAGAAATGAGAACGATGCAAGAAAATTATGAAATGAGAGTCAACAGCCTGACTGAGGAAAATCATACCTTAAAAAATAGACTAATTCAAATGGCAAAATAGGCGATGAGGAGAAGAATGCCTTAAAAAGCCGAATTTGCCAGATTGAAAAAGAATCTCAAAAGCTCACTGAGGAGAATCATTCCTTCAGAATTAGATTGGAGCAAATGGAAGCTAATGACTTTATGAGAAATCAAGATGCTGTTAAACAGATCCAAACAAGTGAAAGAACAGAAGGCAATGTGAAATATCTCATGGGAAAAACCACTGACCTGGAAAATAGATCCAAGAGAGATAATTTAAAAATTTCTGGACTACCTGAAAGCCATGATCAAAGAAAAAACCTAGAAATCATCCTCCAAGAAATTCTCAAGGAAAACTGCCCTGTTGTTTTAGAACCAGAGGGCAAAATAGACATTGAAGGAATCTACTGATCACCTCCTGAAAAAGATCCCAAAAAGAAAACTCCTAGGAATATTATAGCCAGGTTCCGAAATTCCCAGATCAAGGAGACAATATTACAAGCAGCCAGGAAGAAATAATGTGAGTATTGTGGAAATGCAGTCAGGATAACCCAGGATCTGGCAGCTTCAACACTAAGGGATCGCAGGGTTTAGAATATGATATTCCAGTCAAAGGAGCTGGGATTGAAACCAAGAATCGCCTACCCAGCAAAACTGAATATCATGTTTCAGGGGAAAATATGGTCATTCAGTGGAATAGACTTTCAAGCATTCTTGATGAAAATACCAGAGTTGAATAGAAAATTTGACATTCAGATACAAGAAGCAAGAGAAGCATGAGAAGGTAAACAGGGAAAAGAAATCATAAGGAACTTATCAAAGTTGAACTATTAACATTCCTACATGGAAAAACAATTGTAACTGATAAAACTTTTTTCGGTATGAAAGTGGTTGAAGGGAGTAGAAAAAAATATATATATGTCTATATTGGAGGATATATGGGCATATGAATACATATGTGAATGTGTGTATATACATTTACAGGTATATATAGATAGAGGGCACAGAACCAATTTAATAGGAAGGGATGATACTTAAAAGGTGAAATTAAGAGGTGAGAGAGGAATATATTTAGAGGATGAGACAGAAAGGGGTAAACTATCTCATATAGAAGAGGAAAGGGAAAATGGTTACAATGGAATGGAAGAATAGGAAGGCAAAAGAGAATGGAAAAAAATTTTTAGAAATATTATCAGTTCTGTTATGACTGGGTGTGGGTAGTTAGAAAGACTTGGGCTGAGCTGAATATGATGGGGTATGATTCAGTATGAGCTGAGTATGATTCAAAAAAAACTGTAGGGAGAAAAATGGAGCAATTATATCATACAAATTAGGCAAAAAAAGGAAAAATTGATACAAAAGAAACTACTGGGGGCTGCAGGGAGTGCTGAAAACTTACTCTCATTGGGAATGAGTTAAAGAGGGAACAACATGTATCAGAAGGGTATCAAAGTCTTCTAAATTCAGAAAGAAATAAGAGGGCAAAGGAATAAGGTAGGGGGAGAGGTTAAGGGAAGGATGTTTGGAGGGATGGGTAGGTTAAGGAATGGGAGGGCAAAGTAGCAGGTTGTGTAGAAGCAGGAAATTGCGTGAGTTCCTGCACCAGCCACTTCCAATGCCTGTAAAATAGGACTAAACAAATTTTAGAGCTACCGAACCCCCAAAGTAAAAGCGAGAAACAAATCTCCTGCTGAAGGCAGGCTGACAGGAAGGGTCTATTGCACAGAGCTAGGAGCCAAGCGCAGTCCCACATGAGCCACATGGGTCCAGCCCCAGGACGCCCCTGACCAGAGGCACAGACCCACCAGAGCAGACTTCAGGAGAGTGAATCACCAATAGCTGTGGCAGTTTCCAGACTTCAACACATAGATGCCAAAGAGAAAGTAAAATGTCTGTGGGGAACTCTGTTGGAACTGGGGATGAAAGAGCACATTCTGGCCCCTGCTCCCAGGCAAGAGGTGGTGGAGGCGTGACAGCTGCAGCTGTGGCTGCCTCTGGAGCTCCTGGCCTACAGATTGTAGGGGCACCAAGCGACCATTCAGAGGGTAATTGCTCGTTTTAACCCACTTGGATCTGGTTCTCTGTCTAGGCTGGAGGTCCTGGGATGAGAAATGCCAGTGTGCCAGAGCTTGTGGTGGTTGTAGAGAGGTGCCCTCCTCAGACCTCTGATAAAATTTGCCCCTATTCTTATTTATTGTGACCAAATTGGCAGAACACTGGGTCTTCTGGGACAGAGAAGATCCAAAGAAAAATCCCAGGACATGTCAGTCTGGTCGCTCTGAAGAATAAACGCTTCCAGGCTAGTTTTATTTAACAGTAGCAAGCCCTGGGGTTGGCTGCCTTGGTACCAACCACAGGAACTTTTATCCACTTACATAGTGAGAGGAATTGGGCATCTGAGCCAGCAAAGATCTAGGAAACCTCTGTTGACAAGGAACACCAGACTCAGCTGGGCTGCAAAGATACAGTTGGGGTAGCTGGGGTGGGGTGGGGAGGTAGCTGAGAAGAAACCAGCACATATCCTATGAGTGCAGAAGCATGGGGAGGGATAACAATAACTGTGGACACTTATAGGAAGCTGTAAGTTTTGGTTTCAGTTCCAGGCCCGAAGGAAGAACTGAAAGGGGATCAAAGGCCAGAAGTACCATACTCCATACCTCAGAACAAAGGTGATTATAAAAACTAAGCTGCTACAAATAAACTTTTTAAAAAATGAACAGGCAAAGGAGAAAGAATCCAACCATAGAGAGTTACTATGGTAATAGAGAAGCCTGGGGTTCATCTTTAGAAGAGGATACTACAGTTAAGAAACCCTCTTCTACTCCAAAGAGTAATGTTGAATGGTCACCTACCCAAAAAGAATTCATAGAAGAACTTAAAAAAGATTTTTAAAATCAAATGAGAGATTAAGGAAAAACTAAAAAAAAAATTCAAGAAAAACAAGATTATGAAAAGAAAGTCAACCAATTAGAAAAGGAGATCCAGAATCTTAAGGAAGAAAATGACTCCTTGAAAATTAGGATTAGACAAGGGAAAACTAACAAAGTTATGAGATCAAGAAATAATAAAATATAAATAAAAAATAGAAGAGAATGTGAAACATCTCATTAGAAAAAAACGCAACTGATCCGGAAAACAGATCAAGAAGAGAAAACATAGAAATAATCAGACTACTTGAAAACTATGATCAAAAAAGAATCTTTATACAGTAATAGAAGAAATAATTGAAAAAAGTTATCTTGAAGCATTAGAACAAGAATTAGAAATAGAAAAAAATACACTGATCAAATACACTGATCGCCACCTTAAAGAGATTCTATGAGGAAAACCCACAGGAATATCATAGTCAAATTCTGAAACCCCCATCTCAAGGATGAACTCTTATGAACAAGGGAAAATAAATTTAAATATGGCAGAGCCACAATTAGAATCACATAAGACCCAGCAGCTGTGACATTAAAAAACCTCTGGTCTTGCAACACTGTTAATCCAAGAAATAGGGTTCCAACCGAAAATATCATATCTAGTAAAGCTAAGCATAATCCTAAATGGGAAAAGAAAAAAAAAAGGATGTTTAATGAATTGTCAAACTTTTAGGCTTTTGTTTGAATAAAACAACTGAATTTAATAGACAATTTGACATATAAGAGCCAAGAGAAATATAAGGGACATGTCAAAGACTAATTATAAGGCACTCAATAAGGACAGACTGTTTACATACGTAAAATGTATGTCCAAGATTGTTACTAGTAATTGGATAGTTCATAAGAAAGATTGGGGTAAAGCTGAGTTGATATGATTTAAAAAGTAAAGCCATTTGGGAACAGCTACAAAGAGTATCTTATACAAATGAGGTGTGAGATACATGCACACATGTGTGAAGAATTAACAGGAATTACATGGGGGAGAAGGGGCTGGTAGTTCTGGAAATCTACTTTCATGGGAAGTGGGTTCAAGAGGGTACAATACAAATAGATAAGAAAGAAATGAAACACTAAGGGGATAGGGAGTGGGAAGAGAGGATAAGGTAGAGATCTTTACAAGGGAGAGTGAGGGAATAGGTTACAGGGGGGATATAGAACGGTGTTTAGATTAATGGGAATGGGAAGATAAGGGAGGTTATGTAATAGGCAAGGTAGAGGTTGAAGTAAAGTAGTTTTGTCAGGAGGGACAGGAAATAAGAGATGCACAAATATAAAGATCAGGAGTAGAATGTGTTAAGGAAAAAGGAACAGGTGCAGTAGTCATGATCTTGGAAAAAGTAAGATTTAATCAAAAGAGAAAAATAGGGAAAATATGTGACACTATGTGTCAGCCATATTTATTGATGTTGTTTTGAACTATTTAAAACAATCAGACAGTACAAGGTGGGAATGTTACTATAGTGGAGAGAATGACAGGTTGATGGACTTAATAAAGTGTGGAAAGACTTGGGCTTATGAAGGAAAAGGTTATCCACCCTTAGAGACACAGGATAAATAAGTATAGTATGGTCTTATATAGATGCATATGAATGTATATGTCTATATATGCCCATGGTTATTGATATCTAAGTATATGTATGTATAAGCAAGCAAGTATATGTATGGGTATATATGTATATACATATATATTTACATGTATATGTGTATTGTATAAATACATATATCTGCATGTAATTATAGCCTGGGGAAGAGGGAAAAAAAGAACAATGTAGGGGGCGGAGTCAAGATGGTGAAGTAGAAACAGGAATTCCATGTGGCTCCCACTCCCACCTCCTCCAATTTCATGTAAAAAATGACTCTAAACAAACTTTGGAGCTACAGAACCCACAAAATGAAAAGAAGCTAATCTCCCACTTAAGACAGCCCAGCAGGCCGGCAGGAAGCGGTCAGCACAGCACTCTGGGTGCAGAGCTCAGCCCTGCGTGAGCACAAGGTTTTAGCCTCAGGGCAGCCACAACCAGTCACCGGCTGGAGGGACTTCAGATCACCAGCAGCTGTGGCATTTTCCAGATTTCTCAACCCATAGATGCTAAGGACAGAGTGAGAGTTCAGTCCAGTGTGTACTTTGGGAACCAGGAGTGCGGTCCCACCTTTGCCCGCTGGAGGGAGAAGCAGCTGAGGTGTGGCAGCTGCTGCCACATGGCTGCTTCACAGCTCCTGGCCTGCAGATTGTAGCAACCAGTCTGAAGGGTAATCACTCTTGCTTGGATCCTGCTTGGATCTGGATCACTGTCTAAGGTGGAGGTCCTGGGGTGCGTGACCAGTGTGCCAGAGCCAGTGGAGGCTTCAGAGAGGACACCCAACTTCTAGCTCTGGCAGCTGAGAAAAACCCAGTGATTTGGGACAAAGCTCCCCTCTCTGGTAGCAGAGTTCTACAGTGGCAAAAAGCTCAAAATTCAAGTAATTGAGTGGCAATACGAGCAAGCAAAGAAAGCAAAGCAAGCACAGCAGTCCGACTTTACACTCCTATTTTGGGGACAAAAAGGATCAAAGCATGGAACAGGAAGAAGACAGTGAAGTCAGAACTCCTGCACCAAAAGCTTCCAAGAAAAATATGAGCTGGTGACAAGCCATAGAGGAGCTAAGAAGGATTTTGAAAACCAAATAAGAGAAGTGGAGGAAAAATTGGGAAGGGAAATGAGAATAATGCAAGAAAATTATGAAATGAGAGTCAACAGCCTGACTGAAGAAAATAACACCTTAAAAAATAGACTAACTCAGATGGCAAAAGAGGCTCAAAAAGGCAATGAATGAGGAGAAAGCCAAATTTGCCAGATGGAAAAAGAATCTCAAAAGCTCACAGAATAGAATCATTCCTTTAGAATTAGATTGGAGCAAATGGAAGCTATTAACTTTATAAGAAATCAAGATACTATTAAACAGAGCCAAACAAATGAAAAAATAGAAGGCAATGTGAAATATCTCATTGGAAAAACCACTGACCTGGAAAATAGATCCAGGAGAAATAATTTAAAAATTATTGGACTACCTGAAAGCCATGATCAAAGAAAGAGCCTAGAAATCATCCTTCAAGAAATTCTCAGGGAAAATTGCCCTGATGTTTTAGAACCAGAGGGCAAAATAGAGGTTGAAAGAATCCACTGATCACCTCCCAAAAAAGATCCCCAAAAGAAAACTCCCAGGAATATTATAGCCAGGTTCCAGAGTTCCCAGATCAAGGAGAAAACATTATAAGCAGCCAGGAAGAAACAATTTGAATACTGTGGAAACACAATCAGGATAACACAGGATCTGGCAGCTTCTACACTGAGGGATCCAAAGGGCTTGGAATATATTCCGGAGGTCAAAGGAGCTGGGATTAAAACCAAGAATCACCTTATCCAGCAAAACTGAGTATCATGTTTCAGGGGAAAATATTGTCATTCAATGGAATACAAGACTTTCAAGCATTCTTGATGAAAAAAACAAGAGTTGAATAGAAAATTTGACATTCAGATACAAGAAGCAAGAGAAGCATGAGAAGGTAAACAGGGAAAAGAAATCACAAGGAACTTATCAAAGTTGAACTATTAACATTCCTACATGGAAAAAACAATAATTGTAAGTGATGAAACTTTTCTCAGAATGAGAATAGATGAAGGGAGTAGAAATGTACATGTGTGTGTATACACACACACACACACACACACACACACATATATATATATAGGAAGGTATATGGGCATATGAATATGTAAGTGAGTGTGTGTATATATGGGTACAGGTATACATAGATAGAGGGCACAGGACCAATTTAATAGGTAGGGATGATACTTAAAAGATGAAATTAAGAAGTGAGAGAGGAATATAATGAGAGGAGATGGGGAGCGACAGAATGGGGTAAATTATCTCATATAGAAGAGACAAGGGGAAACTGTTACAGTGGAGGGGAAGAACAGGAAGGCAAAAGGGAATGAGTCAATTTTATTCTCATTGAATTTGGCTTAGGGAGGCAATGACATACACACTAAATAGGGTATCTCACCCTGCAGGAGAGTAGGGAGGAAGGGAATGAGAGGAGGGATGATGGAAGGGAGGGCATGTTATGCGACAGGGAAGTTGGAAGCACCTTTAGTTTGTTTTTGGTTTTTTTATAATTCAGGTTATTTTATTAAGTTTAAAATGAAAATCATACCTAATGTTGTACAATGTTTATTTACCCGAGACTTTGGAGCGTTATGAGATGGTTAGTGAATGGTTAGCTTTTACTTCATCCTGCAGGAAGGAGGAAGAGAATTCTTATAAGGTGAATGAGATTTGAGTGAAAAGTGCTACAAAGAAAATAAATCAAAGGATGAAAAAGCGTAAATTCGCAGTTCTGTTATCAGCAGTAGGAAAGCCTCCCACTACTCTGGGCCTGATCCATCTAGCTTTAATTTAACTTAGTTATAGTCCTTTCTTAGCATATTCACATTCTCTCCCTTGCCATTTAGTTCACTGCCTCAGAGTCCTTTTAGGTGCATTCTCCCTACTGTCCAGGGGCTCAAGTAGATAAACTTGGGGGAACTGAGGTCCACAAGCAGACAGTTTTTTTTTTTTTTTTTTTTTCATTTTTCAAATACTTTATTTTTTTTTTTTTTTAAGATTTTTATTTATTTATTTTAAGCAATCAGGGTTAAGTAACCTGCTCAAGGTTACAAGGCCAGTTATTTCTGGGTGCGGTGCTGAGTGTCTGAGCCTGGGATTCGATCTCCAGGTCGTCCCAACAATGGAGCCGGTGCTCTTACTAGCTGAGCCACCTGGCTGGCCCTAAGCAATTGGGGTTAAGTAACTTGCTCAAGGTTACACGGCCAG
>NW_027185867.1:3945240-3963814 GCF_028583685.1 Petaurus breviceps papuanus | reverse complement strand
GCGTAAATTCGCAGTTCTGTTATCAGCAGTAGGAAAGCCTCCCACTATTCTGGGCCTGATCCATCTAGCTTTAATTTAACTCAGTTATAGTCCTTTCTTAGCATATTCACATTCTCTCCCTTGCCATTTAGTTCACTGCCTCAGAGTCCTTTTAGGTGCATTCTCCCTACTGTCCAGGGGCTCGAGTAGATAAACTTGGGGGAACTGAGGTCCACAAGCAGACAGTTTCTTTTCTTTTTTTTTTTTTTTTATTTTTTAAATGTTTTTTTTTTTTTTTTTTTAAGATTTTTATTTATTTATTTTAAGCAATCAGGGTTAAGTAACTTGCTCAAGGTTACAAGGCCAGTTATTTCTGGGTTCGGTGCTGAGTGTCTGAGCCTGGGATTCGATCTCCAGGTCGTCCCAACACTGGAGCCGGTGCTCTTACTTGCTGAGCCACCTGGCTGCCCCTAAGCAATTGGGGTTAAGTAACTTGCTCAAGGTTACACGGCCAGGTGTTTCTGGGTGGGTGCTAAGTGTCTGAGCCCGGGATTCGATCTCCAGGTCTTCTCAACACTGGAGCCGGTGCTCTTACTCGCTGTGCTACTTGGCTGCCCCTTTCAAATGCTTTATTAACTTCTGATTTACATCATTCATTTCCACCAGATTTTGAGTTACAAATTTTTTCCCTACCCACTGCCCCAAAATAGCAGTCCCACAGGATATCCCCTCCTCCAATCTGCTCTTTCCCATATGTTCTCCCATACCCCCTTCGACTTTTCCAGTAGGGAATGGTGAATTTCTATGCCCCAGTGCCTGTATATATTATTTCCCAATTATATGTAAAATAGTATTAATAATAGTGTGTATATATATATGTGTGTGTGTGTGTGTATGTATGTATATATTTTTAAACATTTGATTTTAAAACTTTGAATTCCAGAATCATTCTCTTCCTCCCTTGTCATCCAACCTTACTGGAAAGATAAGTAGTTCAGTATAGGTTATACATGTGTAGCTAATGCAAAACATTAACATAGTAGATATATTGTAAAAGACTGACTATATTTTCCTCCCTCCTATCCCACCTCCCACTTGTTCTGTTCTCTACTTGGATCCCATCCCTTTTCAAAAGTGGGTGCTTCCAACTTCCCTCCCCCCAAGCCTGCCCTCCCTTCCATCATCCCCCCTCTCATCCCCTTCCCCCCTACTCCCCTGGAGGGTGAGATACCCTATTTAGTGTGTATTTCATTCCCTCCCCAAGCCAAATTCAATGAGAGTAAGATTGACCCATTCCCTTTTGCCTTCCTATTCCCCTCCATTTTAAACATTTTCCCTTGCTTCTTCTATATGAGATAGTTGGCCCCATTCTGTCTTTCCCCATTTCCTCTCATTATATTCCTCTCTGACCTCTTAATTTCACCTTTTAAGTATCATCCCTTCCTATTAAATTGGTCCTGTGCCCTCTATCTATGTATACCTGTAAACATATATACACACATTCACATATATATTCATATGCCCGTGTACCCTCCAATATAGATGTGTGTGTGTATATATATGTGTGTGTATATATATATATATATATACATATATACATATATATTCCTTTCAACTATTTTCATACTGAGAGAAGTTTCATCAGTTACAATTATTGTTTTTCCATGTAGGAATGTTAGTAGTTCAACTTTGATAAATTCCTTATGATTTCTTTTCCCTGTCTACCTTCTCATGTGTCTCTTGTTGCTTATATCTGAATGTCAAATTTTCTATTCAACTCTGGTTTTTTCATCAAGAATGCTTGAAAGTCCTGTATTCCATTGAATGACAGTATTTTCCCCTGAAACATGATACTCAGTTTTGCTGGGTAGGTGACTCTTGGTTTTAATCCCAGCTCCTTTGACCTCCGGAATATCATATTGCAAGCCCTTCAATTCCTCAGTGTAGAAGCTGCCAGATCCTGAGTTATCCTGATTGTGTTTCCACAATATTCAAATTGTTTCTTCCTGGCTGCTTGTAATATTGTCTCCTTGATCTGGGAATTTCAGAACCTGGCTATAATATTCCTAGGAGTTTTCTTTTTGGGATCTTTTCCAGGAGGTGATTGGTGGATTCTTTCAACGTCTATTTTGCCCTCTGGTTCTAAAACAACAGGGCAGTTTTCCTTGAGAATTTCTTGGAGGATGATTTCTAGGTTCTTTCTTTGATTGTGGCTTTCAGATAGTCCAATAATTTTTAAATTATCTCTCCTGGATCTATTTTCCAGGTCAGTGGTTTTTTCCCATGAGATATTTCACATTGCCTTCTGTTCTTTCATTTGTTTGGATCTGTTTAACAGCATCTTGATTTCTCATAAATTCATTAGCTTCCATTTGCTCCAGTCTAATTCTGAAGTCATTACTCTCCTCATTGAGGCTTTGAGATTCTTTTTCCATCTGGCAAATTCAGCTTTTTAGGGCATTCTTCTCCTCATTGCCTTTTTGAGCCTCTTTTGCCATTTTAGTTAGTCTATTTTTTAAGGTATGATTTCCCTCAGTCAGGCTGTTGACTCTCATTTCATAATTTTCTTGCATCGTTCTCATTTCTCTTCCCAATTTTTCCTCCACTTCTCTTATCTGCTTCTTAAGGTCCTCTATGGCCTGTAGCCAGCTCGTATTTTCCTTTGAAGCTTTTGGTGCAGGAGTTCTGACTTCACTGTCTTCCTCCTGTTCCATGCTTTGATCCTTTTGGTCCCCAAAATAGGAGTCTAATGTTGGATTCTTCTGTTTGATTTGCTTCCTTTGCCTGGTCATGTTGCCACTCAGTTACTTGACTTTGGGGCATTTTGCTACTGTAGGACTCTGCTACCAGACAGGAACTTCGTTCCAAACGCTGGGGTTTTCTAAGCTGCTGGAGTTATTAATTGGGTGCCCTTGCTGAAGCCTTCACATTATCTGGTAAGCTGTACACTCCCCAGGATCTCCACCCTACACCGCAATCCAGATCCAAGCAGGTTAAAGCGAGAGCGATTACCCCTTGGACTGGTCGCTGCATCCCCCTACTGTCTGCAGGCCAGGAGCTGCAGCTGCCACATAGGGGCAGCTGCACAGCCTGGGCTTCTCAGCGGCTTCTCTCCCTGGGGGTAAAAACCAAATTTCTGGGTCCCAAAGTCCACACTGCATTGACCTCTCATTTAGTCCTTAGCATCTATGTTTTGATAATTCTTTAAATGGCCATAGGTTCTGATATGGGGCTGGGCTCGGCTTCCAGAGCGCTGCATTGGCTGATTTCTGCTGGCCAGCTGGGCTGTCCTCAGTGGGAGGTTAGCTTCTCTGTGTCATTTTGTGGGTTCTGTAGCTCCAAAGTTTGTTCAGAGTCCCCTTTTACACGAATTGGGGAAGGTGGAAGCTGGAGCCGCACAGAGGTCCTGTTTCAACTTCACCAGCTTGACTCTGGAAGCACCCACTTTTGAAAAGGGACAAGATCAAAGTAGAGAATAGAACAAGTAGGGGGTGGGATAGGATGGAGGGAAATATGGTCAGTCTTACAGGATATAATATATCTGCTATGGAAATGTTTTTTCATAGCTACACATGTACAACCTATCTCCCCATTAAGGTGATGAGAGAGGAAGGGAAAGAATCTGAAATTCAAAGTTTTAAAATCAAATGTTTAAAAATACATATTATTATTATTATTCTTTTACATGTAACTGGGAAATAAGATATACAGGCACTGCGGTATATATATCCACCATGCCTACTGGAAAGTCAGAAAGGGGATTGGGGAACATATGGTAGAGAGCAGATTGGGGGAGGGGATATTCCATCAGTTCATTTTGTTGGGGAGTGGTGAGTTAGGGGGAAAATGGGGAGAAAATTTGTAACTAAAAATCTTGTGGAAATGAATGATATAAACTAAAAAATAAAAAAGAGAAGGAAAAAAAGATAGCAGTTTTCCCCTAAGTATTGCTTTGGCTGATCCCCAGAATTTTGGTAGGTTGTTCTTTATTGTTATTATTATTTTTTTTTAAAGTAATTGGGGTTAAGTAACTTGCTCAGGGTTACATGGCCAGGTGTTTTGGTTGGGTACTAAGTGTCTGAGCCCGGATTTGATCCCCAGGTCATCCTGACACTAGGGCCAGTGCTCTTACTCTCTGTGCTACCTGGCTGCCCCTTATTGTTATTAATTTTAATGAAATCACTTAAAATCTCTATGATTTGTTCTTTGACCCTCTAACATTTTAGAATTTAGTTTCTAATTAATTTTTAATCTTTCCTTCAAGGCCCTTTATTGAATATAGTTTTATTGCATTGCAATCTATAAAAGATATTTATATTTCTGCACAAAGAACATGTAAAAAGTGCACAACAGAGAGAAAACTTACAAGAAAAAGAAAAAATGAACAGTTCTCAATACAGTGTGTAGTATTACATAAGCTTTCTTGAAATGGAAATTTATTACTGTATATTTTAAATCCTTTTGCATTCATCTGTGCACATGGCAATGCTTTTTCCCCCGTTGTCTAATTTTGTATTATTTTACTTTTAGTATTTAAATTTGTTTCTTTTTTCCTTATTTTGTATTTATTTTTACATTTTTTTAAAGTTATCAATGAAAAAAAGAAACAAGGGGGAAAAGATGTAAAGGAAGCATATCCAATAGTGTCAGACCTTAACCTATATTGTAAGGTGAGAGCATTGTTGAAGTGCATAATTGATAATTTTGGTTATTTCAAATTAAAGTTTTCTTGTATAAGTAAAACCTATGCATCCAAGAATAGAAGGAATGCAGAAGATTGGGGGAAAACTTTCATAGACAATCTCTAAGATAGAATAGGATCGGTTTGGAATATTGCTGTGGTGTAGGAAATAATGAGCTGGTTGATTTAGAGAAACATGGAAATACTTGGACTTCTGAAAGATGCTATCTACTTTCAGAGAAACAGATGGCAAGTAGAAACAAGCATAGCATGGTCTTACATATATGTGTATGAGTATATATGTATGTTTATAGGTATATATGTACAGTGTGTGTGTGTCCCTGCTTAATTGTAGCCTTTCTTGGGAGAGGAGGGGGGAAAATGTAAAAAGTACACAGCAGCAAACAAAAGAAAACCTACAAGGAAGTAGAAAAAAGCTGGATAGCTTTGAAAAATGTAAAAAAGAGGGCAGGAAGGGATGGAAAAAAAGTTTGGAACTCAAAGTCTTGAAAAAATGAATACTAAAAATTGTCTTGACATGTAATTGGGAAAATGCTATTAAAAATAGAAATATATGTATATAGACACATATATACACACAAAAATATTTGCCTTTTTTTCTAGGAAAAAAATCAATTTTTATTTAATTTTCAAAGCTCAAGTACTAAATTATCTTTTGGAAAAATTTTGGAAAAAAAAAAGTTTACCATGGTTTATTTACTATAATTTATAGCCACACAAGACATAGCAGTGTTTTATGTTTACTTAATGGAGTGGCCACCTTTTTCTGATTCATATATTCCATTTAGCTAAGAATTTTATAGCACAAATCTTGGGAGGCAGATGACAGCTTTATGATGATTCCTAAGGGCTTAGATACTTAAAGTGGGTGCGTTATGGTGTTTGGTTCTTTATAGTTCATTATGGGTGGATGAAGTACATGAAAACTGTCTCCAGACTACTTATACCTTACCTGTATAGTGTGAGCTCACCAGTATCCCATGATGATGCAGAGCCCTGTCATCTTTTTCCAAACTTGGTTCTCAGATACTAACATAAGGTCTTCTTTGGGCATCTTTAGGCTAGCATCCAAATCTTAAGAGAATGTTCAGAGTAGGAAATTATCAGAAACGATTTGCCCAATTGTAAGACAATAAAACTGACAATCTGGATGAAATAGATGAATATTTAATATAAAATGCTTAGATTAATGGGAAAAAAAACCAGTACAGACTCAATCTAATCTCAGAAAAAGAATTTAAATTATAAATGAACTCCCAGAAAAAGAAAAACTACAGATACAATAGATTTACAAGCAAATTCTTTTGTTTTTTGTTTTGTTTTTTGGAGGGGGGAAGGCAGGGCAATTGGGGTTAAGTGACTTGCCCATGGCTAGTAAATGTTAAGTGTCTGAGACTGGATTTGAATTCAGGTCCTCCTGACTCCAGGGCCAGTGCTGTGTTCGCTGCTCCACCTAGCTGCCCCCAAGTGAATCCTTTTAAACATTTAAAGAACAGTTCTTTTCAATATTACATAAACTGTTTGAAAGACTAAGAGGAGAGCTACTGCCAGAGTCTTTCCATTTCCAAGTGCCACATGACTGTGCTCTTCCCTCTACCTCTTATCCAGTGCTCCTACCTATTTTCCACCTCTAGTTCTGTGAACAGTAATGAAATGAATAATACCATTCCTGGGAAAGAGCACGTCAGTCAGTTGTCATATGACTACATTCTCCCTCCCTATAATGTCTCTGACCAGAAATATCCTTCTCTGGCTACTACTCCTTTATATATTCTCTTCCTCTATTAGATTATAAACTCCCTGAGAGCAGGGGCTGTCTTGCTTTTTATATTTGCATGCTAGTACTTATCACAGTGTCTGATGTATAATGATAAGTTTTTGTTCTTGTAATCATTTGAGAATGGAAGAATCATATAATCAGTGATAATGAATGGAATGGCAAAGCATATTTAAATTAAATATAGAAGAAAAGGTCCCAATAATTAAAGCTTTCCCAAAGTAGATTATGCAGCCTTTCAATGTAATACATTTTACAGATGAGTACTTGTCAACAATGTTATAATAGGATTTCTTTCTGATACAGGTTAGACTAAATGACTGATAGAGTCCCTTCCAACTCTAAAATTGTGTGATTCTATGGAATGTCCATCATTTAGCTGGTTTTGCCACATGGCCAGCTCACTTTTTTTTCCTATCACGCTGCTTTTTTTTTTGGTTGTGATATCCTTCATAATATTCCTGTTATGTTATATTGTTCTTAATCTTCAACTTGTAATTCTTCAGAAACTGTGATGTTCCATGGTCTTAATCCTTTAATTCTTAGAGATTATGATATTCCATGATTTACAACCACATAGTATCTTTGGATGAATATTGACATTAAAATGATCAACTTTTCATTCAGGAGAAGCTTGGGATCATTAAAAATACTATAGTACTTCCCAAAGGCAATCTAGTTATAAATAGAGATACTTGTCTTTTTTGGATTTTAAGTGCTAGAAGCAGGAGAATAAACTGGATAATCACTTGTGATCCCTGCCAACTAAAAAAATATATAGTAAGAAACTGTTTACTTACTATACTTCTGTTTTAATAACATTAATCTTACTGCTGAAAACATTGGCCAACCGGGGGGAGAAAGAATAAATGGAGGTGAGGTTGTTAAATATCCTGTTTCTTCAAAGTACTTCAAAAGTATCCCAAAATTATAACCAACTTTCTCTTTAGCTGCTGCTGTAGCTCAATATCTCATAAATTTATTTTATGTATTTTCTATTAATAGATACTCCCTTCGGAGAGGCAGTTCCTTCACATTTCTAACACCTGGGCCACACTGGGATTTCACCTTGGTGGGTAAATGCCTTTTATATATTTAACAAAGTTCTTTAAAATTTTCTTTGCACTTGGAATCCTATAGTTTTAACATTATTCATGAAGTACATATTGAAGTTTTGTTTCATTTGCTGTAGCATAGTTTTGAATAAAATAACACAGCCATGCCAGAACTTTAATTAGCTTGTAGAAGTAATAAATCAAGAAGCCTATTTAGATTTTTTTAAAAATTACTCCAGAAACCCAAATGATAAATTTTAAAATCATTTGTAGGTTTTTTGACTCCATAGTAAAACCACTTCAACATTCACTCTCCCCTTCTCTTCAGTCCCATGCCTCCTTTTTCTGTAGATCTTGCCCTGCCAAGCCTTAGCTATGGCTTTCTCCTGCCTATCCCCACCCCCCATTGCCTTTGTTCCTACTCACATGCTGATGAACAAAGCTGGAGATCAGGAAACTGGGTCCATTGCATATTTGTTATGTAACTGTGGCAGGGCAATTCTTCTGTGCCTTCCTAATTGATTCACTATCTCACTTACCACAGTGACTTTTTCAAACCATTTCATCTCTCCTTAAACCTTGAGAGTGCTGGAACTGGAGTCAGGAAAACCCAAATTCAAATTGCACCTCAGACAACTTACTGACTGTGTGACCTTGAGCAATTCACTTAACCTCCACCTACCTTAGTTTCCTTAGTTGTAAAGTGAGGATAATTATAGTACCTAAAATCCTTCCTCCTCCACAGTTGTTAGGATCAAATGAGATATTTGTACAATGCTTGGCACATATTAGGTGCTTAATAAATGACTTGTTTCATGATTGTTTCATAGCTCTCCCTTCTCCACTCTCTCATCTGAGAACCTGGCTGCATATTTCACTGAAAAGTTACAGCCTTCACTGGATTGGCCCTATTCTCCCCTCCTTATCTAATATCTCCTCTGTGCTTTCTGTTACTATCTCTTCCTTTGCCTATTACCATAAAGAGATAGCCCTTCTTCTTGCCAAGCCAAACCCTTCTGCATGGACCCTTGATTCCAGTCCAACCTATCTTCTCCAGGTGATTGCACCATCTATTATTCCCCCTCTTTCCTGTCTTTAATTTCTCCCCTTCTATTGCCAGCTTTTCTACCACCTGCAGACATGCCTTTGTCTCCCCTATCCTTACAAATCCTTCATTTGATCGTCCATCTCTGTTCACAGTTGTCCTATGTTGTTCCTCCCTTTCATGGCTAGACTCCTTAAGAAGGCTGTCTTTAGTCTGTGCCTCTAGTGAGTCAACAAGCATTTATTAAGCATTTACTAAATACAAAGCAGTGTGGGGATACAAGTACGAACAAAATGAAAATAGTCTTGGTTCTAAAGGAGCTTATTTCTAATGAGGAAAAAATATGTAAAAGGGGACCTGAAAAACAGGAGAAATAAAAGGAAGTGAAGAAATTCAGAGAAAGAAGGATGGCTGGTCCTGGCTTCTGACTTCATCATTCAGCTGAAATTCCTCTCTGCAAAGTTACCCAATAACATCTTAATTGCCTTATCTAATCTCAATCCTCATCCTTTTTTATCTCTCTGCAACCTTTGACTGTCAATCACCACCTTTTTTTTTGAGAGAATTTCTTTTTTTTTTTTCAGTTTTACTTAATCCAGGATCCTAGATCCTACATTGTTTTTTTTCAAATGCTTTATTAACTTCTGATTTACATCATTCATTTCTGCCAGATTTTGAGTTACAAATTTTCTTCCTGTTTTTCCCCTACCCACTGCCCCAAAATAGCAGTCCCACAGGATATCCCCTCCTCCAATCTGCTCTCTCCCATATTTTCTCCCATACCCCTTTAGACTTTTCCAGTGGATCTCCATGCCCCAGTGCCCGTATAGCTTATTTCCCAATTACATGTAAAATAGCATTAATAATAATTTTATATATATTATATATATGTTTGAGTATTTGATTTTAAAACTTTGAATTCCAGATTCATTCCCTTCCTCCCTTGTCACCTTACTGGGAAGATAAGCAGTTCAGTATAGGTTGTACATGTGTGGCTAATGCAAAACAATAACATAGTAGATATATTGTAAAAGACTGGCTATATTTCCCTCCCACCTATCCTACCTCCCACTTGTTCTGTTCTCTACTTTGATCCCATCCCTTTTCAAAAGTGGGTGCTTCCAACTTCCCTCCCCCACAGCCTGCCCTCCCTTCCATCATTCCCCCTCTCATCCCCTTCCCTCTTATTCTCCTGTAGGGTGAGATACCCTATTTAGTGTGTATTTCATTCCCTCCTAAAGCCAAATTCAATGGGAATAAGGTTGACACATTCCCTTTTGCCTTCCTATTCTTTGCCTCCATTGTAACTATTTTCCCTTGCCTCTTCTATATGAGATAGTTTACCCCATTCTGTCTCTCCCCATCTCCTCTCATTATATTCCTCTCTCACCTCTTAATTTCACCTTTTAAGTATCATCCCTTCCTGTTAAATTGGTCCTGTGCCCTCTATCTATGTATGCCTGTAAACATATATACACACATTCACATATGTATTCATATGCCCATATACCCTCATATATAGACATATATTTCTATTCCCTTCAACTACTGAGAAAAGTTTCATCAGTTACAATTATTGTTTTTCCATGTAGGAATGTTAATAGCTCAACTTTGATATGTTCCTTATGATTTCTTTTCCCTGTTTACCTTCTCATGTGTCTCTTGCTGCTTGTATCTGAATGTCAAATTTTCTATTCAGCTCTGGTTTTTCATCAAGAATGCTTGAAAGTCCTCTATTCTACTGAATGACCATATTTTCCCCTGAAACATGATACTCAGTTTTGCTGAGTAGGTGACTCTTGGTTTTAATCCCAGCTCCTTTGACCTCCGGAATATCATATTCCAGGCCCTTCAATCCCTCTTGTAGAAGCTGCCAGATCCTGGGTTATCCTGATTGCGTTTCCACACTATTCAAATTGTTTCTTCCTGGCTGCTTGTAATATTCTCTCCTTAATCTGGGAATTTCGGAACCTGGCTATAATATTCCTAGGAGTTCTGTTTTTGGGATCTTTTTCAGGAGGTGATCGGTGGATTCTTTCAACGTCTATTTTGCCCTCTGGTTCTAAAATATCAGGGCAGTTTTCTTTGAGAACTTCCTGGAGGATGATTTCTAGGTTCTTACTTTGATCATGGCTTTCAGATAGTCCAATAATTTTTAAATTATCTCTCTTGGATCTATTTTCCAGGTCAGTGGTTTTTCCCATGAGATATTTCACATTGCCTACTATTCTTTCATTTGTTTGGATCTGTTTAACAGCATCTTGAATTCTTATAAAGTCATTAGCTTCCATTTGCTCCAGTCTAATTCTGAAGCAATGATTTTCCTCATTGAGCTTTTGAGATTCTTTTTCCATCTGGCAAATCTGGCTTTTTAAGGCATTCTTCTCTCATTACCTTTTTGAGCCTTTTTTGCCATTTGAGTTAGTCTATTTTTTAAGGTATTATTTTCCTTAGTCAGGCTGTTGAGTCTCATTTCATAATTTTCTTGCATCGTTCTCATTTCTCTTCCCAATTTTTCCTTCACTTCTCTTATCTGCTTCTTAAGGTCCTCTGTGGCCTCTAACCAGCTCATATTTTTCTTGGAAGTTTTTGGTGCAGGAGTTCTGACTTCACTGTCTTCCTCCTGTTCCATGCTTTGATCCTTTTTGTCCCCAAAATAGGAGTCTAATGTAGGATTGCTCTGTTTGCTTTGCTTGCTTATGTTGCCACTTAATTACTTGACTTTTAAGCTTTTTGCCACAGTAGAACTCTGCTACCAGAAAGGGGAGCTTCATCCCAAATGCTGGGGTTTTCATAGCTGCCAGAGCTATTAGTTGGGTGCCCTCTCTGAAGCCTCCACACGCTCTGGTAGATTGTTCACGTACCCCTGGAGCTCCACCCTAGACTGCAATGCACATCCAAGCAGGTTAAGGCAAGAGCTATTACCCCTCAGATTTGTTGTTTGGTCCCCCTACAGTCTGCAGGCTAGGAGCTGAAGCAGCCACATGGTGGCAGCTGCATGGCCGCTGCGTCTCAGCTGATTCTCGCCGTGGGGGCAAAGGCTGACCGCACTCCCCACTACTGAATCCCAAAGTCCACACTGCATTGTCCTTTCACTTAGTCCTTAGCATCTATGTGTTGATAATTCTGGAAACTGCCGCAGCTGCTGGTGATCTGAAGTCCCTCCTGACAATTATTTTTTACAGTTTCTTTTAATTGAACTAGGGTTTGTAGTTTTCTATGTTTCTCTTGACTCCTGTATTTCTATTTCAAAGTAATCAGCTCTGGCATTTTCATCAAGAAAGTCTGGAAATCTATTTCATTAAAGGGCCATTTTCCCACTGTAGGATTATACTTAATTTTGTTGGGTAGGTTATTTTTGGTTGTAAGCCTTTGTTTTTTGCATTCTGAAATGAATATTCCAAGGCCTTGTATCAGCAAGCACCCCAGAGTCCCTAGGGTGGCTGCCAACACAGGTTCTTAGATCTGCTTTGTTAAAGGAAAGCAACTCAAAATGGGTTAACAACCTTACTTTAATCAGTGAAATATGTATTGTTTAGCTAGTTCAGGGGAAAAAGGTCAGCACCCCGAACTTCAGAGTATACAGAAAGAATTATCAAGATGCAGAAACAGATCAAGTAGACAGATTTCCAAACTGTCCAACCATTATATCCATACCAAATCAACATGTGGGTTTTTCAAAGCCGGGGCGGGGGACGGGGGGGGAGGCTCTCAACAATGGCTTCCCAGAGTCTCATCTGATCAAATCACAGAACACTTATCAAAGTGAGCCCCAAAACAAAGCCTCACATCAGGGTTTATATAGCCTTCTCCTGGCTCAGAGAATGTAACAAGCTTCTGGACACACTGGCCAATAAAAAAGTATCTACTGAAAAACAAGTCTCCCACCCCAGGCTCCAGGTGCACTTTAGCCTAGGGGCAGGGAAGATCTTAAAAATTTATATTCCCATTACAGGCCTTTTCCCATTTACTCTTATGGAATGTAGACCAGAGATATCAAACTCACAGACCACAAAACTCCCAAATATACCCTAAAATTTAACTGTTTAAACCAGAATAAAATGTAATTGAGAAATGTTTAGCAAAATAAATAAAAAATATAACATAGATAATGTTGATTTGTGGTTTCCTAGTCAACATGCAACATTTAGGGATTCATTTTAATTTCAGTCCACTGAAGTAGACTGTGCCTCCTTGGTACTCAGACTCTTTCTTTTTGGATACTTAAAGTATTTTTTCTTTGACCTAGAACCTCTGGCTTTTGGTTATGATATTCCTAGTTTTCATTTTTGGGGTTTCTTCTGATTTTAACTTTGCCTTCCCATGAAATAATATTTCTCCTAGCTTTGATAGGTATGATAAAACCTACTCTGCTAATTCCTTTCTTTGTCTTTATCCAAGAAGTACTTGTGAGTCATATTTCCATTTAGCTGCAACTTCTTTCTTCTAGTTTCATTTATGGCAAGGATGTTAAAATTGAGGAGATTCAGTTCCTCCAGAAATATATTCATTTGTTGGTCACCGGACAAATGACCTATCATCCCTATTTTACAGACGGGAGAACCACAGGATCACCACAGGATGAAGGAAGGGGTCATAAAATAATTTAGTCCAACTTTCTCATTTTCAGATTCGTAAACTGTATACAAGGTGGTAAAATTATTCAACCAAGGTAAAAATAACTAAAAAATATTGGAGTGAGAGGATTCAAACAGTTCACTGACTCTAAGTTCAATGTTTTTTCCTCTAATATATCATGTTATCTCTCTGAAAGAGATTGAATAATGTGATATTAGCTCTAGAATTGGAGGAGCTAGGTTCAGATTCCACCTCTAGCATGTACTACTCAAGTAATCTTGGGCAAGTCTCTTAAACTCCCTAGGCCATAGTTTCTTCAGTCATAAAACAAGAGAGTTGAATTCAATGGCTTCTGAGGTCCCTGAGCTCTATGACCTTAAGACTTGCCCAGGGTCACAAAGCTTTAGAGTCCAGGCTCAAACTCATATCTTCTGATTCTAAAACTAGTACCCTTTCCATTATATTATGTTGTCTCTCTACCACATATAGGCTACAGCAATTATCTGTGATGACTAAGGAACCTTTAGTAGAATGTAATCTCTTTAAGGTCAGGAACTATCTAATTTTTGTATTTATATTCCCCAGTTCTCAACATATAGTAGGTGACCAGTTGAAAAGACATACACAAGTATGGTTCTGTACTATGATAACTATAACATAAGTTGGAATATGTTTATTGCTTTAAAGAAAAACCAAACTTTTAGAAAGAACAAGAAAAAATAGGGTATAGTGTATAAGCAAACATATGTATAAAGACTGGATTAGCATCATCACTGAGGCTCTTCAAATCAAGACAAGTCAACAAGCATTTATTAAATGCCTGTTATGTGGCAGGCACTTTGTACTCAATGATTGGGAATAGTAAGGTAGCAAAAACAACAAAAAAAAATCAAAACACTTCATACTCTTAAGGAACTCACAGTCTTAATGGGGAAGACAACATACAAACAATTATATGCAGACAAGATATTTCCAGGATTAAATGAAGATAATTTAAGAGAAAAGGAAATTAAGAAGAAGCAAATAAGGCTTCTTGAAGAAAGTGGGACTCGAGCTGAGATTTAAAGGAAGTTAGGAGATAGAGAAGAATAGGAACAGAATTCTAGGTAGGAGAGACAACCAGGAAAAATGCATTGGAGTCAAGAGATGCATTGTACTATGCAAGAAACAGCAAAACCAGTGTCACTGGATTGCAGAGTATATGGAAAAATGAATATAAGAAAACTTGAAGGGGCTAGATTATAAAGAGCTTTAAAAGCTAGACAGAGAATTTTTTTTTTTTTTAAGCAATCAGGGTTAAGTAACCTGCTCAAGGCTACACGGCCAGTTATTTCTGGGTGTGGTGCTGAGTGTCTGAGTCCGGGATTAGATCTCCAGGTCGTCCCAACACTGGAGCCGGTGCTCTTACTCGCTGAGCCACCTGGCTGCCCCTAAGCAATTGGGGTTAAGTAACTTGCTCAAGGTTACATGGCCAGGTGTTTCTGGGTGGGTGCTAAGTGTCTGAGCCCGGGATTCGATCTCCAGGTCGTTCTGACACTGGAGTCGGTGCTCTTACTCGCTGTGCTACCTGGCCGCCCCGACAGAGAATTTTATATTTGAAACAAGAAGTAATAAAGAGTCATTGGAATTTCCTCAGAAGGGGCTGACATGGTAGACCTGTGAGACCATTTTGACAGCTGATAGAGGATGTGCTGAGTAGGGAAAGATTAGAGGCAGAGAGACCAACCAGCAAGATACTGCAATACTCTAGGTGGGAGTTGATAAGGGCCCACAGCAGGGTAGTGGGAGTGTTAGAGGAGAAGATGGTTCACATAAGAAATATTTCCATGGTAGCTAGGATTTAGCATTTGATTAGATATGGGGGAAAGGAGAGTGAGGAGGAAAGGATGACACCTAAGTTTCAAATCTGTGAGTGACTCAAAATCCTTGACAGGAACAGGGAAGTTCAGAAGAGGGTTTGGGAGAAAAACAATTCTATTTTGGACAAGTCAGTTAAATATGTTTGAAATATCCAATAGAAAGCTGACGATGTGAGACTGTAGGTCACAAAAAGGGGTCAGGGCTGCACAAATAGATCTGAGAATGATCTGCATAGAGATAATAATTGAATACATGGAAGCTGAAGACAGTACTGGGACAAAGCAAAGGAGAATACAAGAAGGCCCACTACAGAGGCTTATGTATACTCACCATTAGCACGTAAAATCTGGATAAAAATACAGCAAAGGAGACTGGGGAGAAGGAAGAGAATCAGGAAAGAGTAGTATCATGAAAAGCTGAAGAGACAAGAAGAAGGTGATTGGGGGGCGGAGTCAAGATGGAGAAGTAGAAGCAGGACCTCCCCACTGCTCCGGCTCTCACCTTCCTCAATTCATGTAAAAAGGGGACTCTATACAAACTTTGGAGCTGAAGAACCCACAAAATGACACAGAGAAGCTAACCTCCCACTGAGGACAAGTCTGGCAGGCCGGCAGGAATTGGCAAGCTGCTCTGGGAGCTGAGCCCAGCCCCACTCCGAGGCTTTAGCCCCAGGGCGGGCCTGACCAGCCTTCTGCTGGAGGGACTCCAGATCAGCAGCAGCTGTGGCCCTTTCCAGATTTATCAACACATAGATGCAAAGGACAAAGTGAGAGGTCAGTGCAGTCTGGACTTTGGGACATAGTAAGTGGGAGTGCGTGGCCAGGGGCGAGAAGCCATTGAGACCCCAGCACAGCCAGCCAGCGCCACGTGGCAGCTTCAGCTCCTGGCCTGAAAGTGTAAGGGGACCAAGCACCACTCTGAGGGGTAATCGCTCTTGCTTTAACCTTCTTGGATCTGGATTGCAGTCTAGGGTGGAGGTCCTGGGGTGTGTGTCCAGCTTGCCAGAGCCTATGGAGACCTCAGAGAGGGCACTCATCTAATACCTCCGGCAGCTGAGAAAACCCCAGCGTTTGGGACAAATGCTCCCCTGTCTGGTGGCAGAGTTCTACTGTGGCAAAAAGCCCAGGGATCAAGTGACTGAGGGGCAACATGACCAGGCAAAAGAAACAAATCAGACAGAAGATTCCAACATTAGACTCCTATTTGGGGGACAAAAAGGATCAAAGCATGGAACAGGAGGAAGACAGTGAAGTCAGAACTGCACCCAAAACTTCCAAGAAAAATATGAGCTGGTTACAGGCCACAGAGGACCTTAAGAAGCAGATAAGAGAAGTGAAGGAAAAATTGGGAAGAGAAATGAGAACGATGCAAGAAAATTATGAAATAAGATTCGACAGCCTGACTGAGGAAAATCATACCTTAAAAAATAGACTAATTCAAATGGAAAAAGAGCCTCAAATAGGTGATGAGGAGAAGAATGCCTTAAAAAGCCGAATTTGCCAGATGGAAAAAGAATCTCAAAAGCTCACTGAGGAAAATCATTGCTTCAGAATTAGATTGGAGCGAATGGAAGCTAATGAATTTATGCTGTTAAACAGATCCAAACAAATGAAAGAATAGTAGGCAATGTGAAATATCTCATGGGAAAAACCACTGACCTGGAAAAATGATAATTGTAACTGATGAAACTTTTCTCAGTATGAGAATAGTTGAAGGGAATAGAAATGTATGTGTTTTTTTAATATATGTATGTATGTGTATATACATATATACATACAATGTATATACATACATTCATACATATATAGGAGAGCATATGGGTATATAAATACATATGTGAATATGTGTGTATATGTGTACAGGTATACATAGAGAGCACAGGACCAGTATAATAGGAAGAGATAATATTTAAAAGGTGAAATTAAGAGGTAAGAGAGGAGTATAATGAGAGGAGATGGGGAAAGACAGAATGGGGTTAACTATCTCATATAGAAGAGGCAAGGGAAAATGGTTACAATGGAGGGGAAGAACAAGAAGGCAAAAGGGATTGGGTCAACCTTATTCTCATTGAATTTGGCTTAGGGAGGCAATGACATACACAGTAAATAGGGTATCTCACCCTGCAGGAGAGTAGGGGCGAAAGGGTGGATGGTGGAAGGGAGGGCTGGTTGGGGGAGGGGAGGGAAGTTGGAAGCACCCACTTTTGAAAAGGGCCAGGATCAAAGTAGAGAATAGAACAATTGGGAGGTGGCATAGGAGGGAGGGAAATATAGTCAGTGTTTTACAATATATCCACTATGGAAATGTTTTGCATTGCAACACATGTACAACCTATACTGAATTGCTTATCTTTGCACTAAGGCTGGGTGACAAGAGAGGAAGGGAATGAATCTGGAATTCAAAGTTTTAAAGTCAAATGTTTTATATGTATATTTATATATATACACACTATTATTAATATTATTTTACATGTTACTGGTTAATAAGACATACAAGCACTGGGGCATAGAGATCCACCGTGCCCTACTGTAAAGTCAGAGGAGGTATGGGAGAAGATATGGGAGAGAGCAGATTGGAGGAGGGGATATCCAGTGGAATCGTTATTTTGGGGTGGTGGGTAGGGGGAAAACGGGGAGAAAATTTGTAACTGAAAGTCTTGTGGAAATGAATGATGTAAGCTAAAAGTTACATTTGATTTAAAAAAATACAATTGTCTTCTGAGAACCCTAACATATTCAAGTTACAGAGAAAGATAAATAGGACAGACAGGATCTGGAATGATTTTGTTCTCTTTCAGTGGTTTTAGGAGAAGGCAGAATTAGCAGGGATAGGGCTCTATACTGGGGAAGAAAGGAGGAGGAAGGGTGAAGAAATCATTAAATAACAGAGGTATGTAATATGTATGTTACTGAAGTGTTCAGTCATGGAAGAAGGAGTAGGAAATATGAGTTCCCCCTGAACCTCATTTTTATCTGAACCATAGAAAGAACTATCAAGCACAATTACATGTATGTACACACATTAAAATCACAGTATAAAAGTGCATTAAACTCAAAAGGGAACCTCAGAGAGGAAAAGAGGGGTTTAAGATGGAATGTAACATAAATAATAGAAGAGTGTAAACAAAACAAAACCTCATTGTCTAGGGAGGAATATGAAGGGAAAATTAAAAAGAAAAGAAGTTAAATCAGGATTAGGGGAAGGGAAAGAGAAAGTAGTCAACAAAATAGAAGTAATCCCCTTCTTTTATAGATCATAAATCTTAGAAAATTTATCCTTTTACTACCTTCTTATTTGTAAAGAGAGGGAAGGGGAAGAAGAGGGGGAAAGTACAAGAGGACAGAATGAAGGGAAATTCATATGAACCTTGGACATGGTTGACATGAACTTATTCCTATTGTGGAAGAAGATAACAGAATGGATTTGAAAATAGCATCTAACGATATGGTGTTTACTAGAAACACACTTTAATCATAAAGATTCACATAGAATTAAAATGAAGGAGCTGTCAATACTCTAATTGAACTTGAAAAAGGCAGGATTTAGGGGCGGCCAGGTGGCTCAGCGAGTAAGAGCAC
>NW_027185867.1:3940800-3944840 GCF_028583685.1 Petaurus breviceps papuanus | reverse complement strand
GCACGTTTTTCTCTCCATCATGCGTCTTTTGGGATTGACTTACATCCCTGCATTGTTGAGAAGAGTCCAGTCTATCAAAGTTGGTCATCACACATATGTTGTGTCTGTAATTGTGTACAAATTCCTCCTGGTTCTACTCATCTCACTCAGCATCAGTTCTTTTAAGCCTCTCCAGGTAAATATGAAGACCGCCTGCTCCCCATTTCTTATAGCACAATAATATTCCATAACATGCATATACCACAACTTGTTCAGCCATTCCCCAATTGATGGACACCCCCTTAATTTCCAATTCTTTGCCACAACAAAAAGAGCTGCTATAAACATTTTTGTACATATGGGTCTTTCTCCCATTTCTATGATCTCTTTGGGATATAACCCTAGGAGTGGTATTGCTGGATCAAAGGGTATGAAAGTTTTTATAGCCCTTTGGGCATAGTTCCAGATTGCTTTCCAGAAAGGCTGGATCAGTTCACAACTCCACCAACAATGCATTAGTGTTCCCATTTGCCCACATCCTCTTCAGCATTTGTCATTTTCCTGTTTTGTCATCTTAGCCAATCTAACTGGTGAGATGTGGTACCTCAGAGTTGTTTTGATTTGCATTTCTCTAATCAGTAGTGAATTAGAGCATTTCTTCATGTGCTTATAGATAGCTTTAATTTCTTTCTCTGAAAACTGCCTGTTCATATCCTTTGACCATTTATCAATTGGGGAATGACTTGTATTCTTATAAATTTGACTCAGTTCTCTGTATATTTTAGAGATGAGTCCTTTGTCAGAGACATAGGTTGTAAAGATTCTTTCCCAATTTCCCACCTCCCTCCTAATCTTGGTTACATTGGCTTTATTTGTACAGAAACTTTTCAATTTCATGTAGTCAAAATTATCCATTTTACATTTTATAATGTTCTCTAATTCCTGTTTTGTCATGAAGTCATTCCCTCTCCACAAGTCTGATAGGTAAACAATTCCTTGTTTTAGCAGACTACTTACAGTATCAACCTTTATACCTAGATCATGAACCCATTTAGACTTGATTTTGGTATATGGTGTTAGATAATGGTCTATGTCTAGTTTCTGCCATACTATATTCCAGTTTTCCCAGCAGTTTTTGTCAGATAGTGAGTTCTTATCCCAAAAACCAGGGTCTGGGGGTTTATCAAACAATACATTACTGTAGTCGTTGACTTATGAATCTCGTGTGCCTAATCTATTCCATTGATCCACTCCTCTATTCCTAAGCCAGTACCAAGTAGTTTTGATGACTGCTGCTTTATAGTACAGATTGAAATCTGGTAAAGCCAGTCCACCTTCCCTAGCATTTTTTTTTCATCAATTCCCTTGATATTCTGGACCGTTTATTCTTCCAGATGAATTTTGTTACTATTTTTTCTAACTCTATAAAGTAGTTTTTTGGTAAATTAATTGGTATGGCACTAAATATATAATTTAATTTAGGTAAAATTGTCATTTTTATTATATTAGCTCGACCCAGCCATGAGCAATTGCTATTTTTCCAATTAGTTAGATCTGACTTTATTTGTGTGAAAAGTGTTTTGTAGTTATGATCATACAGGTCCTGGGTTTGTTTTGGCAGGTAGATTCCCAAATATTTTATAATGTCTACAGTAACTTTAAATGGGATTTATCTTTCTACTTCTTGCTGTTGAGTTTCATTGGAAATATATAGGAATGCCGAGGATTTATGTGGGTTTATTTTATATCCTGCAACTTTGCCAAATTTATTTATTGTCTCAAGCAGTTTTTTACTTGATTCACTAGGATTCTCTAAGTATATCATCATATCATCTGCGAAGAGTGATAGCTTGGTCTCTTCTTTGCCTAACTTGATTCCTTTGATTTCTTTTTCTTCTCTAATTGCTACTGCTAACATTTCTAGTACCAGATTGAATAAGAGGGGTGATAGTGGACACCCTTGTTTAACCTCTGATCTTATGGGAAATGCTTCCAGCTTCTCCCCATTGCATATAATACTTGCTGATGGCTTTAAATAGATGCTACCTATTATTTTAAGGAAGGCTCCATTTATTCCTATACTTTCTAATGTTTTTAATAGGAATGGATGTTGTATTTTGTCAAAAGCCTTTTCTGCATCTATTGAGATGATCATGTGGTTTCTGCTAGTTTTATTGTTGATATGCTCAATTATACTGATGGTTTTCCTAATATTAAACCATCCTTGCATTCCTGGAATAAATCCTACCTGATCAAAGTGTATTATTCTTGAGATAAGTTGCTGTAGTCTTTTGGCTAGTATTTTATTTAGAATTTTTGCATCTATATTCATGAGGGAGATTGGTCTATAATTTTCTTTCTCTGTTTTATCTCTTCCTGATTTAGGTATCAGTACCATATTTGTGTCATAAAAAGTATTTGGTAGTATTCCTTCTTCACTAATTTTCCCAAATAATTTGTAGAGTATTGGAATCAATTGTTCTTTAAATGTTTGATAGAATTCACTAGTGAATCCATCTGGCCCTGGAGATTTTTTCCTAGGGAGGTGACTGATGGCTTGTTCAATTTCTTTTACTGAGATGGGATTATATAAGTAATTTACTTCCTCTTCAGTTAATCTGGGCAACTTGTATATTTCTAAATATTCATCCATTTCCCTAAGATTGTCAAATTGATGTGCATACAATTGGGAGAAATAATTCCTAATTATTGTTTTGATTTCCTCTTCATTGGAGGTAGATTCACCCTTTTCATTTTTGATACTCATAATTTGGTTTTCTTCTTTCTTTTTTTTTTTATCATATTGACTAAGGGTCTATCAGTTTTGTTGGTTTTTTCATAAAACCAGCTCTTGGTTTTATTTATTAGTTCAATAGTTTTCTTAATTTCAATTTTATTAATCTCTCCTTTAGTCTTCAATATTTCTAGTTTAGTATTTAATTGGGGATTTTGAATTTGTTCTTTTTCTAGGTTTTTTAATTGCATGCCCAATTCGTTGAGCTCCCTTTTCTCTAATTTAATCACGTATGCACTCAGGGATATAAAACTTCCCCTAAGAACTGCCTTTAATGCATCCCACAGATTTTGGTATGTTGTCTCATTATTATCATTCTCTTGAATGAAATTACTGATTGTTTCTATAATTTGTTGTTTGACCCACTCATTCTTTAGGATCAAATTGTTTAATTTCCAGTTAGTTTTTAGTCTGTCTTTCCCTGGCCCTTTATTGCATATAATTTTTATTGCATCATGATCTGAGAACGATGCGTTTAATATTTCTGCCTTACTGCATAGAATTGTGAGGTTTTTATGCCCTAGAACATGGTCAGTTTTTGAATATGTGCCATGAACTGCTGAGAAGAAAGTATATTCCTTTTTATCCATTCAGTTTTCTCCAGAGATCTATCATACCTGTCCTCTCTAAAATCCTGTTCACCTCCTTAACTTCTTTCTTGTTTATTTTGAGGTTGGATTTATCAAGTTCAGATAGGGGGAAATTAAGGTCTCCCACTAGTATAGTTTTGCTATCTATTTCTTCCTCTAATTCCTTTACCTTCACCTCTAGGAATTTGGATGCTACACCACTTGGTGCATATATGTTAAGTAGTGATATTGCTTCATTCTCGATGGTGCCTTTTAACAGGATATAGTTTCCTTCCTTATCTCTTTTAATTAGGTCAATTTTTGCATTTGCTTTATCTGAGATAAGGATTGCTACCCCTGCTTTTTTTACTTTAGCTGAGGCATGATATATTTTACTCCAACCTTTTACCTTTACCTTGTGTGTATCCCTCTGTTTCAAATGTGTTTCTTGTAAACAGCATATTGTAGGATTATGATTTCTAATCCATTCTGCTATCCATCTCCGTTTTATAGGAGAGTTCATTCCATTCACATTTACAGTTATGATTGTTATCTGTTTCTTTCCCCTCATCCTATTCCTGCCCCTGTTAATGTTCGTATTTTCCCTCCCTTCTCCCTTCCCCCCCTTAATAGTTTTCCTTTTGACCACCGCCTCCCTCAGTGTTCCCTTTTCGGCCCCCCTCCCTTTTCCTCCCCTT
>NW_027185867.1:3809070-3940700 GCF_028583685.1 Petaurus breviceps papuanus | reverse complement strand
CCCCTTTTCCCCTTACTACTTCCCTCCCTACAAATCACTCCCACCCCACTTTTGTAACCCTTTCCCCCTCCTACTGCCTGTAGGATATTGTTATACTTAATGAGGTATGCTATTTTTTCTTCACATCAAGAATGACAGGAACAGATCTCATGCGAAGCTCCTCTTCCTCCCCTCTTTCCCTCTAAAATGATGTGTGTTCTCCTTGTTTACCTTTCTAAGTCACTGTTGCTTCTCATAATTGGAGGTTGAATTTTCCATTGAGTTCTGGCTTTTTTATCAAGAAGGTCTGGAACTCTGTTATATCATTGAATGACCATCTCTTTTCCTGGAAGAATATGCTCAGTCTCGCTGGGTATGTGATCCTTGGTTGTAATCCGAGCTGTTTTGCCTTCCTGAAAATTGTATTCCACTGCCTCCGATCTTTCAGTGTGGAGGCTGACAAATCCTGTGCAATCCTCACTGTGGACCCTCGATATTTGAATTGTTTCTTTCTGGCCGCTTGAAGTATTTTCTCTTTTATCTGGTAGTTTTGGAGTTTGGCCACAACATTTCGAGGATTTTTCAGTTTGGGATCTCTTACAGCAGGTGTCCGGTGGATTCTGTCGATTTCTATTTTCCCCTCAGGTTCTAGTATCTCAGGGCAGTTTTCCTTAACGAGCTCTTGGAGAATGTTGTCCAGGCTCATTTTTTCATCATAATTTTCTGGTAGGCCTATGATTCTCAGATTATCTCTCCTGGATCTGTTTTCCAGGTCAGTTATTTTTTCTTTGAGGTATTTTACCTCTTTTTCTAATTTTTCATTTTTGTTTTGCTTGGCTAATTCTTGGTTCCTCATAGAGTTATTTGTTTCCATTTGTTTAATTCTGGTTTTTAGCAAATCATTTTCCTTGGTTAATTTTTGAAGCTCCTTTTCCATATCATACACTTTTCTTTTTAGAGAGATGTTTTCCTCATTATAATGTTTTTCGAATTCTGCTATTTTCGTTTTGAGAGAATTATTCATTTTGTCTTCTATCTCTCTCATTTTGCTTTCAAAGTTCCTTTTGATCTCATCTAGGAGAGCCTTCTGTGCTTGGGATCCATTCCCTGTTGAAGTCTCAGCTGTGGGTGTGGAGTCCACCTTGTCTCCCTCTCAGGTTGGTTCCTCCCTCAGAGGATAGTAGGACTCTAGAGTCTTTGTCTTTGTAGTCTGCTTTCTACCCATTTTGAGGCAGTGTCCTAGCCATGCCCTTCCACTAGGATCCCAAGCCTTTACTGTAGAGGGTTTTGCCCTGTGGCAAGAGTTACTATATTTTCAGGGTCAGAGGGAGGGTTTGGAGCAAGTGGGGTTCACTCTGCCATCCTTGTCTTTGGAGGTCCTGAAAGGGACTTTTTTTTTTTTTAAAGATTTCTGGGCTATGAAGTGGTAGCCCCAGGAGTGTTTGCTGTCCAGTATAGGGGCCCCTGTATTTGCTTCTTACCTTGCTCTTTCCAGTCCCAGCCTTTTGGTGATAGGCCTGGTAGTGGACCTTGTGGTTGGTGGGAAGACTTGCCCTCCAAGTTGATCAGGCCCCTTCCGGGCCTGCGCCCGCCGCGCTGCCGCCGCCGCACCTTCCCGCACAGGCCACCACGCCGTCGCCCGCCATTATTCCTTATTAGAACTTGTCCTTCACATCTATGTATTGATAAATCTGGAAACGGCCACAGCTGCTGCTGATCTGGAGTCCCTCTGGCTGGCGGCTGGTCAGGCCCGCCTTGGGGCCAAAGCCTGGCGGGGCTGGGCTCGGCTCCCAGAGCGTTGTGCTGGCCGATTCCTGCCGGCCTGCCGGGCTGTTCTCAGTGGGAGGTTAGCTTCTCTGTGTCATTTTGTGGGTTCTGCAACTCCAAAGTTTGTTTAGAGTCCCCTTTTTACATGGATTGGGGAGGGTGGAAGCCAGAGCCGCGGGAGGGTCGTGCTTCTACTCCGCCATCTTGGCCCGATTGCTTTAATAAAAAAAAAAAAGGCAGGGTTTGCAGTTTGAGTTTCAGATTAGGCTACTGTAAATTTTTGATAAGATTAAAAATGGTAAACAGTGAAATTGCTTTAGATTTAAAGTCACAATGAACAATGAATCAATATAAGTATTTAATATTCATGCACATAATTGGTATAGCATCTAGATACAATGTACCCTCCTCAAGCCAAAAAAAGTCTAATAGAAGATAAACAAGAAAAAAGTTCAGAACCTGAAAAGAACTTTTAAAAAATTAGAGGTGATTGATCTCTGATCTACTGAATGGGAACAGAAAAGAATTTAAATACCTTTCTTTCAGCTATGTTTTTCACTTTTACAAAAATTCGCTCTATATTGGTACATAAAACCCTCACCAAAACAGAAATGTGAAACATGTAATTTACAATAATGCCACAAAAATTATATTCAGTAATGGGCCTTTCAAGACAGTTTAAATTAATTGGAGACTAATTAAATTTGGGGGGAATTTTTTTTTCCAATTACAAGTAAAAGTTATTTTTAACATTTTTTAAAATTTTGAGTTCCAACTTCTCTCCTTTCTTCTCTTCTTCCCCTGCCCCCTGATGATAAGCAATTTGATATAGGTTATGCATGTGCAATCATAAAAATATATTTCCATATTAAGACTGAATAACTTATTTCTAAAGAATTGGTGACTCAGAAAACAAATTACAGAAAAAGTAAAACATTGCATTAAGGAAAATTACAATAGTGAAACAATATGCTAGATATAGCTAAAGCAGTTCTTTGGAGAAAATTTTTATGTTTAAATACTTTCATCAACAAAAGAGGGGGGGGAATAAGTGAATCAAACATGCAAATAAAAGTCTCCAACAACAAATCACACACCCCCCCAGCTAAATGACAACAAAATTTGTATTGGTAAATAGACTAGGTTTAGATATATAAACTAATCCGATTTTTTAAGAGAGAAAAAAATAAAATTGTTCTTAACAAAAAATTAAAAAGAATTCACTATTAAAGAGAAAATAAAAGGAAATTTTTTTGTCTAATGTCATGCCAAAAAATTGATACTTTGAAGGAAGTGAATAATACTTTCAAAATATAAAATACTTAAGTTAACAGACAGTAAATAGCTTACTTAATTAGTGCAATATCAATAAAAGAATTTCAGTTAGCGACAAGTGAACTCTTATTGGGGGGAGTGGAGGTTTGGAAGTACAATAATTGAATGAGTCTTCTGTCAATTACAAAATCTTTGCCACCACCCTCCTGGGCCTGAAACAGACTTATTTTGAAGGAAGGTAATTCTGATCTATACTTAACTGTCATTTCACAATGAGCTGATAAAGATGTATACTTCTCCAGTTTTGTATCCTTTGATAATGAAAAAGAGCACTCATTCTCTTTGTTGTGCCTTACAGTGAGTGTTTATTATTCTTTAAGTTGTCTAAATTTTCTGTTTCAATAATGATAAGACATTTCTTTGCTGGTGATTAATACATGCCTTTATTTCTAAAGTTATTCTGAATATAGTTTGCTTCCCTTTCCAGTGGTTAATATTACCAACCTTTTCCTTCATACAAAATAAAAATGCCTCCATTTTACGTTAGGTGCAGCTTACACATTTGTTTACAATCTAACTAGTCTATTATTTTTCTAAATTTAATTCTGTATTCTTGTCTTATCTTGTAAAATTTTAATATTGAACTTCCCAGTAAGTAGTCTTTCAATGTTCTTTCAGTCTTTATATGGTATTGGACTAATCAAAATTAGCATCATTGATAGCAATATTATTATATATTTGTGTAACATGTTTTACTTTCCAAGTTTTTTCACACACACACATTTATATCTTTTTTACAGCTCTGTTAAGTAGGTAGAACTAATGATTTTTGGTAGAACCAATGATTTGATCACAATTTTGCAAAGAAGCATAGATTTAGAGCTGTAAGGGACCCCAGAAACCATCTAGTTCCAGCCCTCTTATTTTATAGGAACACTTGCCCAAGGTCACATAGAAAATAAGCATCAGAATTAAGCATTAGTATCCAGGTCCTCTGACTTCAGCACCAATGTTTGTTTATACTCTTTCCCATAGAATTATAACTTTCTTTTTAGCTATCAGATTACATGATGACTAACTTCTCTTAGTCACACCCCGCAGTAATGAGACCTATAATAATTCTTGACATCAGTAGCAACATTGTTTTGATAAGCAATACATAGTAATGGAGAGGGAATGGAATAATTTGTAAATATTGACCATTATAAAAAAGAATAAAGGTCTCCTAGGCTCTAACTTAAGACCATTATAATTGTCTTTGTAACATCCTTTGAATTAAAACCTTTTAATCATTTCTGTATATTGTTCTGTTCTTTTATCTAACGTTATTTTCTCAGTACTCATTCTTTTTGATCTGTCTGCTCCATTTGGTCCTGTTAATTACCGTCTCCTCTTAGATACTTTTTCTTCTATGTGTGTTTATGACACTTATTTTCTGATTTTCTTCTTTCGTATTTGACTGCTATTTCTACTTTGCCATTTTATCATACAAGATAAAAAAAAATTCAAGAGGGGAGAAAAAGCAACAAAATGAGAAGTAAAGAGAAAATGGGGGAAATTATTTAAAATATTTATTCTTTGTAGTTCCATATTTTTGCATCAAATCCTAAATTACCCTAACATGCTAAGCCTCATGTTTCCTATATATTGATTTTTTGTTATGTATTTTTGCATGGTTTTTACCCTTAAGGATTTAGCATAAAATACTGCTTCAGGTTTGATAAACAAATTGTGCTTGCCAAAAACTATATGTAAATGATGTAGTTTCATATGAAATGTATCTATAGAGTTGTTTCCTCTAATATTAAGCAAACTCTTAAGGATGACCAAATTTCTACAGTATGGTTTTCTTTTTATTAATGCATGTGACCTTATTGCCTACAATCCAAATTTTGTAAGACTGTACATTAAAAATGAATTCTGGTTAGCACTATAGTTTAATCTATTTACAAACATACTTTTAGACCAAATCTATCCAGTTTTCAAATACATTTGATTTTTTCGGACCAGGGATTATCCCAGTGCCTTATGCTGAAAATTTTGCCATTTACATATCCTGTACATGTCAGTTAAGTAATTAAACATTTATTAAGTGCCTGCTTTGTCTAGGCACTGTGCTAAGAGCTGGGGATACAAAAAGGCAAAAGATAGTCTTTGCCATCAAGATTACTATCTAACAAAGAGATAACATGCAAACAAATAACATACAAAGCAATCTCTGTAGAGAATAAATAGGAAATAATTAACAGAAGGAAGGTACCAGAATTAAAAGGACTTGGGATTTGAGTTGGAACTTAAAGGCAATCAGGTAAGTTGGTAGGCTTACTCCAAGAGACAGCCAGAGAAAATACCTGTAGCCAAGAGGTGGATGTCTTATTCTTAGAAGAGCTAACAAGTTAGTGTTGCAGGATCAAAGAATATATATTAAGGAGTAAGGTATGAGAAGATTGGATAGGTAGGAGGGGCCTGAGTTTTGAAGGGCTTAGCATTTTGTATTTGATCCTCAAGGTGAGAGGAAGCCATTGAAGTTTATTGAGAGTGGAAAGGGGTTTGACATGGTTTTACCTGAACTTTAGGGAAAAATCACTTTTGTGGCTGAATAGAGGATGGATTGGAGTGGGGAGAGACTTGAGGCAGGCAGACCTACCAACAAACCATTGCAGTAGTTCAGGTACGAGGTGATGAGTAATACTGGTGTCATAGGAGAGAAGGGAGCATATTCAAGAGATGTTCCAAGGGTAAAATCAACAGGCCTTTGAAACTGACTAGATTTTAGAGATGAAAGATAGTGAGGAATTGAGGATAACTCCCAAGATTGCAAGCCTGCGTGTGTGGGAGGATAGTATTGTCCTTTACAGTAACTAGGAGGAGTTTAGGGGAAAAGATAATAAGTTCTGGACATCCAATTTGAGATGTCAGAAAGGCCGTTGGAGATTTAAGGTTGGAGATCAGCAGAGAGGTTGGGGCAGAATAGGTGAATTTGAGAATCAGCAGCATAGAGATGGTAATTAAATCCATGGGAGCTGATGAAATCATTCAGTTTTTTAAAGATAAGAGGGGAGGGTCATATACTCATATATGCATATGTACATTCATTCATTCATATAAATGGTCTTTTGAGAGAGCTTTAAATTTAAACTTTTTAATTTGAGGATTGATAATTTCCTCACTTTTAATAAATGAATAATTACATATGTTACCAAGTTAACTGACTCAGTGATACATTTATCTACTGTTAAAGGAAGTAGTTCTTAGTCCGTGGTGAATTGTATAAAGTAATATGTTTAGTTTCAAGTAATCCTACAAAGCAATTTTACTAACCCTTCTTATGTTAAAGAATATTATATTCTGTTTAAATAATCTTTTGATCAGCCCAGTAAGAGATGCTCCCTTCTCTTTCAGGAAATAATTTTATCTGTAATTCTGTTTACCATGCTTGATAAGATACCATTTGATTAAAATTAAGGATAAATGAAGTAATATCCTTAAGGAACAAAGGTTGTTAAGAGTAGGGCATTTGCTTTCTTTCCTTTAGAAAATGATCATAATTTTTCATGTAACCAAAAATAGAGACGTATTTGGGACTTTTAACTTTTATTTTTTCATTTTAAAATATATTTTGGTTAGATGATCTCTAAGGTTCTTCCTAGCCCTAACATTGTATAACTGTAAACAAAATGTTATACTTCTAAATTGTAGACAAAACTGTGTATGCAATTTATACAGGATGGGGGTAACAAGATGCTGTGTTAAAGGTAACATTTATCTAGGTAAGTAAATTAAGCCTGCCATTCCTTTCCTTTCCCTTCCTACTTTTTAAGAGACAGACACTGAACCTTTGGTTAGACTCTCCTGCAAGCTATAGTCATAGAGAGTTGCATGGTCCTAGAGGATTGAGAGGCTAAGGGACTTCCCCACAGTCACACAGTCAATATGAAACAAAGAACTGAAACCAGGAGCTTCCAGATTCTGAGGCCTGCTCTCTATTCATTACATCATCCTGCCATTTAGGCTATAAAACCATATTTTCTTGTGACTTGCTCCTACATTTTTATATGTAAGAGGATATTTGTAATTGTGCAGCTTAATTCTTTTTCATAAGACTTTTCAGGTTATGTAGAGTTGCTTATTTTTTAAATCATCATATTAAATTTGAAAATTTAAATGAGTTTTCCTCTTTTTATAGAAAAGAAAACGAAGGGAAAAAGAAGATGATGTTGTAAGTCTTAGCAGCCTGGACCTTAAGGTAATTGATTTTGTGATTGTCTCTACTAAAGCAAAACACTATAAATATACAAATCCTATCCAGACCTGTGACCTCATTGTTATCAGAAATTCTCAGTGAAGAAACTCCTTAACCAGGTAGTTTAGCAATTTTTCTGTAATTTATGGTCTTAAATAATTGTCTGAGTATTTGAATATTTTATCTAATTTTTAAAATTCATTTTTATTTTATTTTAGACTCAAGTTCCAGAACATAAATACAGAATACAGAAAAGAAACAAAAACAGATCATAAACTTAAATATTGAAACTTAAATATCAAGAAAGAGGAAAAAAAACATGACATGTACATAAGCAGACTATAAGAGAGGATTCAAAATATGTAATGATAAATTTTTGTTTCAAGAAAGCCTATATTATAGATAAATAATACTCATGTTGAGAATTATCCATCTTTTCTTTGCTTCCTTGTGAGTTTTCTTTTGTTCTCTGCTGTACACTTTTTTACTTAGTTCTATTTTTTCCTTCCCCCAACCCTACCAGAAGGCTAGAAGAAAGTTCAGATATGTTTCTCTATAGCTATAGATATATACATACACATATACATATATACATACATATATAGACATATACTTTCCCAAACAAACTCTACTCCTGATCTTTGTTTTTCTGTTTGTGCATATCTCTTGTTTCCTGTCCTTCCTGCCTCCTCTACTTTACTTCTACCCACTACCTTGCCCTCCTATAACTTGCCTACTCCACTCCAAGGATTCCTTCCCTATCCTCCCATTCCCATGAATCTAAACACCCTTCTATACCCCCTTTTACCTATTCCCTTATCCTCCCATTCCCATGAATCTAAATGCCCTTCTATACCCACTTTTACCTATTCCCTTATTCTCCTCTCTAAAGATTCCTGTCTTGTCTTCTCCCCCCTCTCTATGCCTCTACCATTTTATTTCTTCTGAATTTAGAAGACAAGTATTCTTCTAAACATATATTTATTGTTCCTTCTTAATCCCATTCCTTATGAAAGTAGGTTATCAGAACTACCAGCCCTCCTCCCTCATCTAATTCTTCTGTATCAGTTCTTCCTCTTGCACCTCATATGTATAGGATGATTACTCTTTTTAGCTGTACCTAAATGGTTTTACTTTTTTTTTTTTGGAGGGGGAAGGCAGGGCAATTAGGCTTAAGTGACTTGCCCAAGGTCACATGGGTAGTAAGTGTAAATCCCAAAACCCAACACTAGCCCACCTAGGTCTAGGTGAACTTGACAAATGATGAAAAACATGTTTGATTGCAGAAAATCAGTTTTTTTATTTTTTTTTTAATTTGTATTTTTTTTATTTTTAAAATATATTCTCCAAACTTGCGCATTTTAGAAATCAAAACCTTTTGTAGAACTTCTTAAGATATATTGGTTAGGAATTAAATATTTTCAAAAATGTTATTTTGTGAGGAGACTGAGCCAAGATATTCAAGAAAAGAGAGGGACTCACCTGAGCTCCCCCCAAAATCCCTCCAAACAACTTTAAATAATACCTCAAAACAAATTCTAGAGCAGCAGGACCCACAAAAGGATGGGTTGAAGAAATTTTCATCTCAAGTCAATTTAGAAGCAGGAAAGGTCTGGGGTTAGATTGGAGTGAAGGCTGCACTCTAGCAAAACAGCAGTAGAACTTGGGGGCAACAATCAGTGACAGCGGTGGTGTTTCTTGTTATTGTCATTGTAACCACAATGGTAATTGATAATGTTGATGTTTATGTGTTATTACAAAAATGGCCATCATATAAAAATGAATCTTTTCAGATTTGCCTAAATCTAGTTAAGAATTTTTTCAAAATTGTTCATCTTGGCGGGGGAAGGGGGGGCTCAGGGTTCCCCTTCAATAAATACAGTGATGAATTCTGTTCGGTGTGAATGGGCATACTGATTTGTGGACTTGTTTGAGATATTTGTGCTATTACATTGGAAGAATTGGTATTCTTTCACTTACAGTGATGATTAATCCTTTGATACATTTTATGTTATTGTGGTATTGCAAGTCATAAATCACTTAGAAATTTTGACATCAAATATTCAGTTGAAACTAATATATAATTATTGAATTAATGGGATGGTTGTGTTTCTTAAATTAAGGTAATAATAATTGAACTAAAAATTGTATATACAAAGTTATGGTTCCATTATATTTGGAAATTAGAACAGAAAACAACCAAGGTCTCATTTGGATACCCATGTTTGAAGTTTCTCTAATGCCAGTATTCTCTTAGATGTTAGGATAGAAGGAGACTTTTCAGTTCCTCGAATAGTTAACAGAAGTATGTTTAACACAGAAAATATGTAATGGGAAGAAAATAAACATTAAGTGCCTACTATGTCCTAGGCACTGTACAAAGCACTTTACAAATAATATCTCATTTGATAAATGATTCTTTATCAACAAGATTGGCACTCAGCTTCTCTAGATGTGGTCCTTTTCATCTGCATATGAAAACTTCCCTGGTCCTCAAAAAAGAATATGGTAAATAGAATGGTATTCATAAATCCACCCTTAGTCTGAGGTGCCCTGATTGTATGTGGCTGGTACTCTTTATGCCTCTAGGTGTTTTGAGTAAGCTGAGCCTTCTTAGGTCCTGGAAACAGCTTCATCTCTTTTTAGGAAAAACTAATCCCTTAAGTTTAGGGAAGGAAGAGGGACCTGGGCCTCCCCATGTTGTAGGTGGGGCAAAAGAAAATGCTTCAGAGAAATACTGGTAAATATTAGTTGTAGTTCTGCAATTTTTCTTTTTTTTTTTTAAATAAAAAACAAAAAATATCTTCATAAAAATGCTGTTATATATGACAGAAATGTGGTTATATTTATTACTCTGCTTGTAGCATTTAGTTTCTATTACTATTTATCCTATTATGTGCTTGACACATAATTCATCTTAAGTGCTTAAGCAATACTTATTGACTTAACATGTTGACATGATACTTTATCCAAAGTTTCTCTAACTTGTTTCCTCCCATATGGTTCATGGATTTTCTTATGTGACTAGATCATCTTAATACAGAATTCTAGTACTTCCCAACCTTTCCCTTGTCCTGTTCCTTTCAAATAAATTTTATCTTCCTAGTACCATGTATTCCAGTCATAAGTTGCATCATATCACAGCAGAATGACAAACCGATGACATCAAATTTGCCTCTCTGCATTTGCATCTCTGGTTCACTTTGCTTCTTACTCGTATTTTACATGTGAATTTAAAGTGTTTATAGGTTAAAAAAAATTTATCTTGGAGACTAAAATGGTAGATATTTTTGTCAGTCCACAATATTTATTGAGCTTCTTTGGGTAAATGCCATTTCAGGGCAGTGTGATAGGATTTTGTTCCGATTCTTTAAGAACCAGTTGTAGTGGGAACAATTAAAGAGCAATTTAACAGAAAAATATATAAATAAGTACTAATCTACATACAGCAGAGTGCTTAAGTGTGAAATAAGCAGTTGTAAAGAAGGGGATAATCGGGGAAGCTTTTCAGGGAGGTGTTTTGAGTTAGGAGTCTAAGGTGAGTATATAGACTGACAGTGCAAAGCAGTGAACACGTGGCAGTTCAGGCAGAGGTACTAGCATATGCAGAAGCAGAGTTGTGTACAGGGAATAGCAAGCAAAATAGCCTCATCAAATTCCATGGGTTTAACTGAATGTCTATAACTATAGTCTATGCGCATCCTTCCCAGGTCCACATATACAGCCCCTAGTCTGTCTCCTGAATCTTAGTCCCATATCATCAATTTCTTATTCAGTATTTCATACTGGAGAAATCTTAAAATTCAACATGTCTAAAAGTTCATTATCTTTCTCCCTAAATCTGCCCTCTTCCAAACTTCCCTATTTTTATCAAAGGCACCACCGGGATCCTTTCTAGACTCCCAGGCTCATGATCTTGGAAATATTCTGTATTCTTCATTCTTTCTCACCTCACACATCCAGTCAGTAGCCAGATAGTTCTGTTCCTATTCTCCCATCTCTCCCATCTGATCACTGCTCTCCACTGGCACAACTGCCACTTTAGTTCCAGCTCTTATCATCTCTCAGTTACATTTTTGCAACAGCCTGCCTCACTGGTCTCCCTGCTTCAAGTCTCTGTCATTCCCTGTGGAAGTGTGCAGAGCCTGGCTCTGTCACGAAGTCCCAATTTAGGAAGTAAGACTATAAAAAGAAATATATAAGATACTGATAATTAAAAAAATTATAAATTCATAGATGCCTAAGACACAAATCTAGATGAAGAGAATAAGTGCACAGCATCTACAAGGGAAGTCTCAAACGAAAATACAACTTGATTACAAGGTCAACTAGAATTTCTACAAGAGTTGAAGCAGGGGCAGCTAGGTGGCACAGTAAATAGAGCACTGGTCCTGGAGTCAGGAGGACCTGAGTTCAAATCCAGCCTCAGACACTTAATACTTACTAGCTATGAGACTTTGGGCAAGTCACTTAACCCCAATTGCCCTGCCTTCTTTCCTCAAAAAAAAAAGTTGAAACAAGAGTTTTTAAAATGTTATTAATTAAATGAGAGCTCTAGAGCAATGGTGTCAAACTCAAATAGAAATGGATCCCTGTTGCTGCATTATAGACTTAGAAAAACCACAAATTAACATTATATTTCTTATACTAGATGTTTATTTAAACATTTTTCCAATCATATTTTAATCTGGTTTGGGTCTCCCTTGAGAGTTTGCCAGTTCTGCTCTAGAAGAAAGAATGGGAAAAGAAATGAGAGACCTAGAAGACTTAAAAGGAAAAAATTATGAATATATAAAAAATCCTTCAGGTGAGGAAGAAAAAAGAAGATTGTCTGAAGGTAATGATATATATACATACAGGAAACATCAAGTAGCTTACATTTTTTTAAATTATATACTGAAGATGGAAGGTAGCAAGGATGAATACAAAAGGGTGGCAGAGTGGCAAAATGGCATCAGTACTGCTAAAGTTTAAGCCATGACTGGTAAGGAAAAGTGATGATGGAAAACATGTGGTTTTTAGCTGTACAGTGTATCCCAAAAGTCTTAGTGCCGTTTTAAGCTTTCATGAGGATAGGACTATCCTATATCAAGGATGAAGTAACAGACAGTGGAAAGAAGGCATAGTTGCTCAATGTTTATTTTGCTTCTGTTTTATCTGCTAGAAAGAATGATGTTTGAACTAGAAAAGATAGTATATAAATAAGTGACATTTGTGTAGCACTTTAATGTTGGCAAAGCATGTTAAATACATAGTTTCATTTGAATCTCATGACAACCTTGTTGAGGTATCACACATATTATCCCATTTTATAGGTGAAAAAACTGAAATTCTGAGAGATTAAGGTGACATGCCAATTAAGGTAACACAGCTAATAAATATCAGAAATAATATCTGAATCCAGATCTTCATGTCTCTGAGTCTAGCACTCTATCCCCTATGCCATCCTAGAGAGAAAATAAGAAAGTAATCTTTGATTAGTGACATCTTAGGGTATTAAAAAAGGGATCAGATATCTTTGCTGAGCCCCTGTCAGTGACCTCTAACAAATAACGTGTGACAGGAGGGATGCTGTAGAGGGGCATCTATTATCAATAATATAATCTGCAAATGGTGAGCGAGCAAGTGTGACTTTTATTCCTGACAAAATTTTAGGTTTGGAATAAGTTGAATGTATAGACTCAAAGAGTAATTATTAATAGTTTGGTATCACATTGGAAAGAGATCTCTAGTTAAGAGGGCACCAAAAATCTGTGCTTGATATTTTTATTAATAACATGCATAAATGCATAGATAGCACACTTCTTAAATATGCAGATAAGACAAAGATGGGAAGGATAGCCAACAGACTAGCAAGCATGGTCAGGATTGAAAAAGACCTTGACAAGCTAGATCACTGGACTGATGAGTAAGATGTAACTTAATAATGATGACTCTGAAATCAATTTCACAACTAAAAGATAGATGGGGTGAGGCTACTCAATAGTTCATCTGAAAAAGTTTTAGTGGACTTTAAGCTCAGTATGAGTCAACAGTGTGATGTCAGAAAGGCTATTTCAGTCTTAGGTAACATTTAGAAAGTAATATGTACTCTGCCCTGGTCGGACTGTACCTGGAATACTATATTCTCTTCTGGATATCATAGTTTTAAAGGGTCATTGATGAGCTAGAAGTCATTAGAGAAATGCATCTAGAATAATGAAGTGCCTTTAACGTGTAGTTAGTTCATAACATGATTAAAGGAACTAGGGATATTTAGCCTGAAGAAGATTTCATGAGTGACATATTAGTAATTCTCAAATATTTGAAAGGATTGCTGTGTAGGTGAGTATTTACTGATTTTAGGCAAAGCATCCCCATGAGCAGCCTCAGTTTTCTCATCTGGAAAATGAGGATAACTGCAGGAAGAAAGTAGGTGGGGGGGGGGGGGAGAAAGAGAGAGAGAGTGTGTGTGTGTGTGTTTAAGTTAAGTGATACATGGTAAACTAGAGTACTAATAGCAGGAGACTGGGATAAGAAGAGGTAGTGATAAAAGTGGGAGTGCATTCCAGGATGCATAGAATGTGGCTTACACAAATACATTTAGGAGGGAGATAAAAAGTATCAGACTTTTTTTTTTTTGGATGGTTTCTAAAATGTATGAAGGGTACTTGTGTTCATACTCTGGAATGTTGAAGTTGGAAGTGGCTGAGAGTTTATACTCTAGATCTGAGTTAGTAAGTATTTGTAGTTTAAGTACTGACAGACCCCATTGTAGCTCTGTAGCTGCATGCTAAGAAGAGACAGTTTCAGAACATATCCACATATGAAACACCCAGGCTTTATGTCAGGCACAGTCCATAATCAGGTAGTTGTGTACTTTGTCAAGTGTAAAACACTTGTATAAATGTAAACTATTATTCTTTTACTACTTCACGGATCTGTGATTTTATTGATATGAGTCCATACACAGAGATTAGATTCCCATACCTATATGAGTCAGTGAGTGGTCTTAGAGAGTTGTTATGGTCAAAAATTCATCAATTTGCAACCAACCTCATGATAAGCCTCTTATAATTTAATTATAGTTAAGGCAGGCCAACAAATGTTTATTAAGTTCTTTCTGTATTACAGGCCCTGTTTTAGAGATACAGAGCTTAAAACATGGCTCCCTACCCCAAAGGAGCTTCTATTCAAATAGGGAAGACAATATGCAAAGAACTATGTAATATAAAATGTTTAGAGGATTACTTGGAAGTAATCTCAGAGGAAAGGCACAAACAATTAGAATTGGGGATTGGGGTGGGGGTCTTCTTGGAAAAGGTGGGATTTGATCTGAGGCTTGAAGGAAGACAGGACACAGAAATGAAGAGGGAGCACATCCCAGTTACCCACTGGTAGCCAGTGAAAAGGCGCAAAGTTGGGAAATGAGGAAAAGTAAGAAGGGGCCAAGTTGCAAGGCTCTTTAAAAGACAAATAGGATCTATATTTGATCTTGTTGGGTAATAGAGTCATGGTCAGCCCTGTACTTGAGAAAAATTACTTTGGCATCAGAATGGAAGGTGGACTGGAGTGAAGAGAGATTTGTGACAGACCCAACAGGAAGCTATTGCAGTAGTCTAGATGTAAGGTGATGAGGGCTTGCCTCAGGCAGTGTCCAAGGAGAAAAGGAGGTAAGAGATGCCTGTTGTTGTTCAGTCATTTTCAGTCATGTCTGACTCCTTCTGACCACATTTGGATTTGTTGTTTTTTTTTCTTGTTGGCAAAGATACTAGAGTGGTTTGTCATTTCCTTCTCCAGCTCATTTTTCAGATGAGGAAACTGAGGCAAACAGGATTAAGTGATTTGCCTAGGGTCACATAGCTAAGTGTCTGAGGCCTGATTTGAACTCTGGAAGAAAAGCCTCCCTGATTCCCACCCAGTCACTATCCATTGAACCATGGAGCTCCCCTCGTAAGAGATGTTACTGAGGTAAAATTGACAAACCTTGGCAAAAGACTGGATGTGGGAGTGGAGGGGGGGTGGCGAGAAAGAGTAAGGAATGCAGGATGATACCTAAGTGAGGAGTGTGGGAGTTTGGTAGTGCCCTTAACAGTATTAGGGAGTTTTGGAAGGAGGGTTTGGGGGGGATGATAATAAGTTTGGACTTACTAGACGTTTTGAGACATACATGAACAGATGCAGAATGAAGTAAACAGAGCCAAGAAAACAATATATACTCACTACAACGATGTAAATGGAAGGAACAACAGTCACAAAACAATCAAAAGTGAATGTCACAAAATCAAAAGAAATAAACATAGCCCCAAAGAAGAGGTGTGATAAGATATCTTTCTCACCCTACTACTTTGCAGAGGTGGGTGTGGAAGACTGCCATTATTTTCAGACTTTTTTGGTATATTTATTGGGTTTATAGATGTTTTTTCTTTTTTCTCTTCCTCTTTTTCTTTAAAAACTATTTATTATATGGAATCAGTCTGAGAGGGTTGGAAAGGTAGGGATATTGAGATAAGTTTTGTTAATGCCTAAACAAAAGATAGCCATTTTAAAGTACTTACTCTTTGCAAATGTGAAGCAGAATGACTGAAAGGAAGCAAGTAGGTTGGATGGTAATAAAATATGAATGCTGGTTCTTTGGGTACTCACAATGATTGTGGGAATTAATGCTTCAATCACATTTAAAATAAGGGGAGGAGAACAAGGGGGCGGGGCGCAAACAGCACAGAAAGTACAGAAACAGGCATTGAAAAGGTTATAGAGATAGACCACAGGGAGACTGGGAAGAGAATGGGGAGGAGAGAGAGGCACAAAGAATCACTCACATACCCATGTATTAGTTAGGAGCATTCAAACACATGGACTGAAATGGAAATGGCAGAGGGCTGGGGGGAGGGAGGCCAGAGTTCGAGGTCTCGTTTTTATAGGTTTTTCCTTTGGGGAAGAGGGACACAAACTCATTCATGCTACCTTGGGGTTATTCCATTAACATATTATCTTCTCAAAATATTCAGTAACATGCTGGTCTTACTACAGATGTCTGGAACTTGTCTAAAATTTACATATCGAAGGACAAAAAGGCCCTGACAGTGAAACCTAAATGACTTTCCCCAGTTTAGCACATAATACCAGGATGTGAATTTTGGTTAATTTTTAATACAGTTTGCAAATTATGCTTCTTTGATATTTGGGACAGTCTGTATGTGACTGCAATCTTATTTCCTGCTATTGTTACTTTATAGAAGCTACTTATAAACTTACTATACTGAGGAGGGTGGGGAAGGGACCCAAAACCAGATACAGTTTTAACATATCAGGTCAAATCTTAGTAGAAAACATCTGTTGATATCAGCAATGAAAAAATAAGGGAGTAAGTGAAGGATCTGTGATTTTATTTACATGAGGAACTGTCTCTGGGGAATTTCCCACTTGTAAGATCATAGTTTTAAAGCCAGAAGGGACCTTAGAGGCCATTGAGTCTAATTCATACCATTTTACAGATTAGGAAATTGAAGTATACCCTGTACCCAAGGGCAAGATATTCCTAACTGTAAGCTCAACACTCTATCCACTGGAAAGAAAGGGAGGAAGGGAATTGAAAGTTGGGAATATTAAATAGATAGAAATATAAGTAGCAGCTAGGTGGCGCGGTGCATAAAGTGCCTGGCGGGGAGTCAGGAAAATTCATCTTCCTGAGTTTAAATCTGACTTTAGGTACTTACTAGTTGTGTGACCCTGACCAAGTCACTTCATCCTGTTTGCCTCAGTTTCCTCATTTGTAAAATGAGCTGGAGAGGGAAATAGTAAAGCACTCCAGTATCTCTGCCAAGAAAATACCAAGTGGGGTCATGAAGAGTCACCCATAAATGAAATGACTCAACAACATAATAAATAGAGACAGCTCAAATTCTCAAGAAGCTCTTACCCTGGGAAAGAGAACACGTAAAAGAAAATTCAGCCCCAGGCCATATGGAAAGGCTCCAGCTGTCCTGGAAGGGCACCTTCAGTGGTGGAAGGAAAAAATGATTGTGTGTTTTGACACTCTCTCAGTTGTGTCCAACTCTGTGACCCCTTTTAGAGTTTTCCTGGCAAAGATACTAGAGTAGTTTGCTTTTTCCTTCTGCAGCTCATGGTACAGATGAGGAAGTTCATGACAACAGAGTTAAGTGACTTGCTCAGGATCACACAGCTAATAAATGTATGAGGCAGGATTTTAACTTAAGTCTTCCTGACTCCAGACCAGACACTCTATCTACTGCTCCACCTCACTACTGGAATTGTTTAAAAGCCAAAAAGTTGAAAATAGTTTCCAGTTTTCAATCTTAACTATAACAACATAAATATTACATTGAATAAGTATTACACTGAAATAGCATGTAAAAAAAAAACGACTGTTTTGGGTAAAAAATGAAACATGACCAACCATTTATTATGTATTTAGAAACCCTATAATAAGAAATTAAAAATTAATTTTATTATAATTTAATATTTCTCTTAAGTGGCTGTTTTATGTTATAAATAATCATTGAACTATGGTCATTTCATATTTTTTTCTTAGCTAAAGTTTTATTACACTCAGTTGTAAATCTACCTTTACTATTATCAGGTTTTAAAAGATACATTTTGAAAAGAACACAATGTTTGTCTTTCTCAAGGTGTGTCCTTGTTAGCAGCCCTAGCCATTGTTATCTAAAAGAAGACAAAAGGTATTTGTTTACCCTCAGGAAGTAAAATGATTCTATGTTGAGAAATTTTGAGTCAGGTTATTTCTTGACCAAAGTTCTTCAACTGTGATTGTCAGTTATTAACCTGGATTTCTTACAAAATAAACTCTAATACTGAGGAAACAAATGTTAAAAGATAATTTTTTTTGTTACCACTTTTTAAAAATTTTATTTTTAATTTATGGAATAAAACAAACATTTCCAAGACATAGTACAATAAAAAAGATGATTGCACACGAAACTGCAAATCTGCTATGCACAACCTCCTATTCCTTTCAAATATACAGCAAAATTATTGTGTAAATTTCTTTTTTTCCTTCCCTTCCCCCACCTCAGAGAGCCATCGTTAGACCCAAATAGGTATACACGCATGTGCACAAAATTGTTCTATACGTCTACTTATGAGTTCTTTCTCTGGATGCAGATAGCATCTTTATATGTCCTTTATAGTGAATTTAGATATTTATAATATTCAAAGTAACTTATTTGCTCAGAGTTGTTCTTAAAACAATATTTCCATTACTATATACAGTATTTCTTTGATTCTCTTTATTTTGTTATTTGTTATTTTATGCAAGTCCTTCCATGTTTTTCTAAAATCATTGTACTCATCATTTCTTACAGCACACTAGTATTCCATCACAATCATAAAGCACAACTTGTTCAGCCATTCCCAAACTGATGGGCATCCAATTCTTTGCCACCACAAAGAGAGTTGCTATAAACATTTTAGACCATATAGGTTCTTTTCCTTTTTCCCTAATTATCTTCAGAAATGGACCACTGTCATTTAATAACTCTTTAGGAATAATTCCAGATTACTCTCCAAAGCAGTCGGATCAAAGCAGTCAGATCATCTCACAATTGCACCAGCAGTGAATTAGTGCCCCAGTTTTTCTCCTTCCTCTTCCAACATTTGTCACTTTCTCCTTTCATTTTAACTGATCTGGGTAGGTGTAAAATAACATCTTAAGGTTAGTTTAATTTCTCTAATCAATAATGATTTAGAGCATTTTATATGACCATAAATTATTTTGATTTCTTCAGAAGATTGCATGTTTATTTCTTTTAACATTTATCAATTGTGGAATGATTTTATTCTTATAGATTTTACAGAGTTCTTTATATGTTTTAGATGTAAGACTTTTATCTGATAAACTGTGTATAAATTATTTCCCATAATTTTTTGCTGTCCTGATGTTGGCTACATTTGTTTTACTTGTACAAAAACTTTTTAAGTTCATGTAATCAAAGTTATCCATTTTACACCTAACTTTGCTCTCTACCTCTTGTTTATTCATAAATTTTTTGCCTATCCATAATTTTCATATAAAATCTCTTTATTATCTAGGTCATATGTCAATTTTGGTCATATCTTGGGAAATAATGTAAGATATTGGTCTGTACCCGGTTATTTTTTCTTACTATTTTCCTTCTCAGCCTCTCTTTTCACCCTATCCTTGTTACCCTATCTTCTCCCCTTACCCTCTTATTCTTTATTTTAGCTACCCTTCTCTAAAAGTCCCTTATCTTTTATTATCTTATCTTTTCGCCCCACCCTCCTAATCTTAATCTATATACCCTTCTAAAAGTCTTTTCCCTACCACTTCCCCCAATTTTCTCACCTCTCTAAAAGTTCAGAAGACTTCTAAACCTCTTCAGATGTGTACCTTGTTTTCCCTTTAGCCCAGATGAGAGTAAGGTTCCAATATTACCAACCCTCCACCCCTGCCTGCTTCCTCTGTATTAGTTCTTCCTTTCACTCCCCGTTTTCATGAAATTTTCCCCTTTTAATTTTTTCCTATCCAGTTTTGTTTTTTAGAATTGCCTCATCATACACAACTCAGCTCCAGCCTTTCTTTCAGACTACCTTAGTAATGATAAGTTTTAAGAATACTATTACTAATAATAACTAATACTAATAACATTTTTGTGTATCATAGTTTTAACTTAATCAGTGCCTTATAATTAGTCTTTAATGATTTCCTTACATTTTTTTCTGTATCTTTTATATCAGATTTTCCATTGAATTCTAGTCTTTTTGTTACAAATTACTTAAAGTCTTTCAGTTCATAAAATGTCTTTTTTTTTCCCCATTTGGTATAGTATTATACTGAACTTTGCTGGATAAGTTATTCTTGGACACAACCCCAGCTTCTTAGCTCTTTGAAATACAGTATTTAGGAAAATGGATCTTTTTTTTTTAAACCTAAGTAGTGTGTTTAAAGTATCCCTGTTCAAAAGTCAGTGAATCTAGAATAAGGGAGGTGAGGGTGGAAGTAGGGGACAGAAATATCTTGATATTAACTATTTCTAAGTGCCTGATATCCAAGCTGGGTATGGAATAGAATTTACTAGACCAATGGCTGGTCCCCAGTGGATAAGTGGTCAAAAAATATGAACAAACAGTTCTCAAAAGAAAACTTACCATCTATTAACAGCCAAATGAATGATTGTTCTACATCACAATAATAGGAGAGATGAAAATCAAAACAACCTTGAGGTTCCATTTCACATGCAAGCAAATAGATATGCAAACAAAAAGATAGATAGATGACAGAAGTATGTAATATTGGAGGGGCTGCATAAAAGTGGACCCTGTTGGAGCTGTAAGTGAAGCTTTCCATTCTCAAAAGCAATTTGGCCTTATGCTTTTTTTTTTTTTTTGGTAACTAAAATGTTCAAACTCTTTAACTGAGAAATCCCATTGCTAAGCATAAACCCCAGCAAGATTAAAAAATATAAACAAAGGTCCCAAAATATTCATAGCAGCACATGGAACCAAATGCACAATGATTACAGAATGGATAAGTTAATTGTGTTTCGTTAATGTTTTATAATATTACTACATTGTAAGAAGTTTTGAATTTGAAGTCCAAGAAGCATAGGAATACTTAGATGAACTGATACAGAGTGAATTAAGACAAAATAGTACAACAGTGTTCACAATGACTATCATATTGTTATTGGAAAGAACACAACAAAAAATGAAACTTTAAAATAATTTGAATTTTTTGAATTTCAATAAAATGAAAATTTGAATATTTTAATGAGGGAGTTTCGCCCCAAAGAAGAGATGATTACCTTCCTCCCCTTTTTGCAGAGATGGTGGATTATGGGTGTGAAAATTTCCTATGTTGTCAAGACTCCATATTACTGATCTCTTTCATCAGGAATGGCTCTCTGGGTATGAAAAACAAAGAATGAGGGTTGTATTTGGTAATGAAGATAGTGCAAAAACAAAAGATGTCAGTAATACTTTAAAAGGTACAATCCGTTTCATTGTTTTCAGGCAAATCAGGTTTTTTTAGATATGCTGCAACTCTAATTAGATTATGATTTCCTTTTATAATAAAATAAAAACAAAGTTAATGAGCAAGTGAGATTAGTTGGCCAAGACCAGACCTGTACAATCTGCAGCCCACAGATTGTGCAGGAATAGTCATAAAGATTCCTTTATGTGGGGAGTATAAGAGATGACAAATGGAGCTCTGATTAATGGGAAAACCAGTGAAGTTCCTAGAAAAGAGATAAGTGAAACATACCCTCAAATAGGGGAAACTACCAGGACAGAAAATTTATAAAACCCTTTTTAGAGATGGTCACTATGGGGAATGGGTGTGTTTGTGTGTGTGTGCGTGTGCATGTGTGTGTGTGTGGTCACAAGGGAGAATTCAATGGAGGTGTGATGGGGAAGGATAAAGTAATGTACATGGAGGAAGTAATAAAAAGGTAATTTGAGGGTATTGTTTCAGTTTGTTGGCTAAAATAGAGGTTTCTTATGAGCCCTTCAATCTGAATTAGTTGCTTTTAATCAATCAAGTATTTATTAAGCACCTACCATATGCCAAGCACTATGTTGGCCACTGGAAAAGCAAGAACAGAGAATTAAATAATTCATACTTAACAAATAGTCTACATTTTAATAGACAAATAAATTTAAATATTGTGTGTGTATGTAACAAATGTGAAGTTACTACAAATATATACAATGTAGTTCAGGGTAGTTTGTGAGGGAGAACACTAGCATTTAGGATAGTAAAAGCTTCATGTAGAAGATGATGCTTAAACTATATCTTAAAGAAAGAGAGGGATTCTTTGAGGCAAACGAAATGAAGGAACATATTCTAGGCCTGAGAGTTTTCTTTTTTCCCCAAAAATAATAGGAAGCCACTGGAGAGGGATTAAGTAGGGGAGTGACATGGTGAGACTTGTGCTTAAGAAAAATTGGATTGAAGTGATGAGACACTTAGGCCGGGAGACCAAGGAGATGACTCATGATTGACAAGGATAAACAGTGCTGTTTAAGATACTGTTTATACAGGCATAATATATATTTCAATATTCTTTTTTCCTTTTTTTAAATAGTTATTTTATTTTTTCTAGTTACATGTAAGGACAATTTTTAACATTCATTTTTTATAAAATTTTGAGTTCCAGATTTTCTTTGTGCTTCCCCTCCCCTCTTCCCTCCTTAAGATGGTAAGCAATTTGATAAAGGTTATGTATGTGCATTTATGTAAAACATATTTCCCACATTAGTCATGTTGTGAAAGAAGAAACACAAAAGAAATAAAGTGAAAAATAGTATGTTTCAGTCTGCATTCAGACTGTATCAATTCTTTCTCTGGATGTGGATAGAATTTTTCATCTTGAGTTTTTTGGGATTGTCTTGGGTCATTATGTTGCTGAGAAGAGCTAAGTCAATCATAGTTGATCATTGAACAGTGTTGCTGTTACTATGTACAGTGTTCTCCTTGTTCTGCTCATTTCACTTTTGTTTCAATTTATGTAAATCTTTTCAGGTTTTTTTCTGAATTCCTCCTGCTTGTCATTTCTTATAGCACAATAGTATTCCATTACATTCATATATTACAACTTGTTCATCCATCCCTCAGTTAATGGACATCCTTTCAATTTCCAATTCTTTACCACCACAAAAAGAGCTGCTATACATATTTTTCCACATATAGGTCCTTTTCCCTTTTTTATGGTCTCTTTTGGGATACAGACCTAGTAGAGGTATTGCTGGATCAAAGGGTAAGCAGAGTTTGGTTGCCCTTTGAACTTTATTTCAAATTGCTCTCCAAAATGGTTGGATCAGTTCACAATTCCACCAACAGTGTGTTAGTGTCCCAATTTTCCCACATCCTCTATAACACTTACTATTTTCCTTTTCAGTCATATTAACCAGTCTAATAGGTATGAGGAGTTTTGTCAGAGTTGTTCTAATTTACATTACATAAATCAATAGTGATTTAGAGAATTTCTTTATATGACTATAGATAATAGATTTCTTTATCTGAAAACTGTTTGTTCATATCCTTTGACCATTTATCAATTGGGGAATGAACTGTATTCTTATAAATTTGATTCAATTCTTTATATATTTGAGAAATGAGGCCTTTATCAGAGACACTTGCTATAAAAATTGTTTCCCAGCTTTATGCTTTCCTTTTAATTTTGGTTGCGTTGGATTTGTTTGTGCAAAATCTTTTTAATTTAATGTAATCAAAATTATCCATTTTGCCTTTTATAATGTTCTCTGTCTTTTGTTTTCTCATAAATTCTTCTCTTCTCCATAGATCTGACAGGTAAACTATTCCTTGCTCTCCTAATTTCCTTATGGTATCACTTTATGTCTAAATTATGTACCCATTTTGATTTGGTATATGGGTTATCTTGGTACATGGGTTATCTTGGTATATGGGTTAAGATATTGGTCTATACCTAATTTCTGCAATATTCTTTTCCAGTTTTCCCAGCAGTTTTTGTCAAATAATGAGTTCTTATGCCAGAAGCTGGGGTTTTATGTTTATCAAACTCTAGATTACTATGATCATTTACTACTGTTATGTGTATCTAATCTATTACACTGATTTACCACTCTATTTCTTAGTCAGTGCCTTATAGTTTTGACAATTGCCACTTAAGAACATAGTTTTGGGGGCGGCCAGGTGGTGCAATGAGTAATAGCGCCGGCCCTGGCGTCGGAACACCCCAAATTGGTTCCGGCCTCAGATACTTGGCACCCACACAAAATAACTGGCTGTGTGACCTTGAGCAAGTTACTTAACCCCAATTGCTTTTTAAAAAACAACAACATAGTTTTGGATCTGTTTTGGCTAGGTAAATTTCCCTTGCATTTTTTTTCATTGATTCCTTTATATTCTTTACTTTTTGTTCTTTTAAATGAATGTTGTTATTTTTTCTAGATCTATAAAATAATTTTTGTTAGTTTGATTTGTATGGCACTCAATGAGTAAATTTAGGTATAATTGTCATTTTTATTATATTGTCTCATGAACAATTGATAATTTTCCAGTTGTTTGGATCTGACTTTATTTGTGTGAAAGTGTTTTGTAATTATGTTCATATGGTCCCTGGGTTTGTCTTAGCAGGTAGATTCCCAAGTATTTTATATTGTCTATTTAAAATGGAATCTCTCTTTCCATCTCTTGCTGCTGGGACTTGTTGGTAATATATAGAAATGCTGATGATTTATGTCAGTTTATTATATATCCTGCAACTTTGCTGAAGTTGTTAATTATTTCAACTAGCTTTTTAGTTACTTCTTAGGATTCTGTAAGTATACTATCATTTGCAAAGAGTGATAGTTTTGTTTCCTCATTGTCTGTTTTAATTCCTTCAATTTCTTTTTCTTCTTGCTGCTGAAGCTAACATATTTCTAGTATAATATTGAATAATAGTGATGATGATGGGCATCCTTGCTTCACCTCTGATCTTATTGAGAAGGCTTCTAGCTTATTCCCATTAAATATAATGCTTGCTGATAATTTTAGATAGATTTTAAGGAAAGTGTAATTTATTCCTATGCTCTCTAGTGTTTTTAATAAGAATGGGTGCTGTATTTTGTCAAAAGCTTTTTCTGCATCTATTGAGATACTCATGTGATTTCTGTTAGTTTTGTTGTTGATTATAGTCAGTTATGCTGATAGTTTTCCTAATATTGAACCAGTCTTATATTCCTGGTATAAATCTCTCACCTAGTCATAATGTATGATCCTGGTGAGATACTGTATGTAATCTCCTTGCTAGTGCTTTATTAAAATTTTCTGCATCAATATTTATTTAGGAAATTGGTCTATGGTTTTCTTTTTCTGTTTTGGCTCTTCCTGGTTTAGATGTCAGCACCATATTTGTGCCATAAAAGGAAGTTGTTAAGACTCCTCTTTACCTATTTCCCTATTACAATTAATTGTTCTTTCAATACTTGGTAAAATTCACTTGTAAATTTGTCTGGCCCTGGTGATTTTTCCTTAGGGAGTTTTTTGATGGCTTGTTAAGTTTTTTTTTTTTTTTTTCAATAAAGTGGGGTTAAGTATTCTATTTCCTCTTCTGTTAATCTGGGCAATTTATATTTCTGTAAATAATCATCTACTTCATTTATATTGTCAGATTTATTGGCATACAACTGGGCAAAATGATCCCTAATGATTACTTTAATTTCCTCTTCATTGGTGGTGAATTTGTCCTTTTCATTTTTGATATGGGTAATTTGGTGTTTTTCTTTCTTTTTTGATCAGATTAACCAGTAGTTTATTTTTTTTCATAAAGCCAAATCTAAATTTTATTTATTAATTCAATGGTTTTCTTACTTTAAATTTTATTAATCTCTCCTTTGATTTTTCAGGATTTCCAGTTTGGTGTTTAATTGGGGATTTTTAATTTGTTTTTTTTTTCCCTAGCTTTTTTAGTTTATGTTCAATTTGTTGATCTGCTCTTTCTCTGTTTCATTGACATAAACATCTAGAGATATAAATTTTCCCCTAAGTACTTCTTTGACTGCATCCCATAAATTTTGGTATGTTGTCTTGTTATTCTTTTTGGTGAAATTATTGATTGTTTATTTGTTCTTTGAAACACTCATTCTTTAGGATTATATTATATGGTCTCCAGTTAATTTTAAATCTTATCTTTCCATGACCCTTTGTCAAATGTAATTTTTATTGCATCATGATCTGAAAAGGATGCATTTAATCTTTCTGCATTTGATTGTGCTTCCCTAATACACGGTCATTTTTTGTGTTGGTGCTGTATACTACTGAGAAAAAGATATATTCCTTTCTACCCCCATTCAATTTTCTACCAAAGTCTATATCATATCCAACTTGTCTAAAATACTAATCACCTCCTTAACTTCTTGTTTATATTGTGGTTAGATTTATCTAATTCTAAAAGGGGAAAGTTGAGGACCCCACTAGTATAGTTTTATTGCCTCTTTCCTCCTGTAATTCATTTAACTTCTTTAGAAATTTTGATGGTATACCATTTGGTGCTGTAGCAGCAAGCACCCCAGCGTCCCCAGGGTTGCTGCCACCACAGGTTCTTGGATCTGCTTTGACAAAGGAAAGCAACTCAAAATGGGTTAACAAGCTTATTTTAATCAGTCAAACATGTATTGTTTACCTCGTTCAGGGGGAAAAGGTCAGCACCCTGAACTCCAGAGTATGCAGGCAGAAATATCAAGACAGAAACAGATCAAGTAGACAGATTTCCAAACTGTCCAACCATTACATCTATACCAAACAACATCTGGGTTTCAAAGCCAGGGGGCTCTGGACAACAGCTTCCCAGAATCCAGATCAAATCACAGAACACTTCTCAAAGTGAGCCACTAAACAAAGCTACAGATCAGGGCTTATATAACCTTCTCCTGGCTCAGAGAATGTAACAACCTTATTGACTCACTGGCCAATGAAGAAGTATCTACTGAAAAACAAGCCTCCCACCCCAGGCTCCAGGTGCACGTTAGCCTAGGGGCAGGGAAGATCTTAAAAATTTACATTCCCATTACAGGTGCATATATGTTTAGTATTGATATTACTTCATTTGACTATGGTGCTTTTTTTTTTTCTTTGCTTTTTGGAGGGGGGAAGGTAGAGCAATTGGGGTTAAGTGACTTGCCCAAGGTCCCACAGCTATTAAGTATCTGAGGCCAGATTTGAACTCAGGTCCTCCTGACTCCAGAGCTGGTGCTCTTTTCACAGCGACACGTAGCTACCCCATTGTCTGTCGTACCTTTTAACAAGACATAGTTTCCTTCCTTATCTCTTTTAATTTGATCTATTTTTGCTTTTGCTTTGTCTAAGATCGTGATTGCTACCCCTGCTTTTTTTTTTACTTCAGTTGAAGTATAATATATTCTCCTCTAGCCTTTTTCCTTTCCTCTTTATCTCTCTGCTTCAGATGTTTCTTATAAAAAACATATTGTAGGATTTTGATTTTTTTAAAATTTACTCTACTATCCATTTCCATTTTATGAGAGAGTTCATCCCATTCACATTCACAGTTATGATTACTACCTGTATACTTCTCTTCATCCTATTTTCTCCCTGTTTATAATTTTCTCTCTCTTCTTTCACCCTGTCCCTTCTCACCAGTGTTTTGCTTCCAACTACCATCTCCTTCAGTATTCCCATCTCCCTTCCCTCCTACTTCCCTTTAGGGTATAATAGATTTCTATACCTGAGTATGTATGTTATTCCCTCTCAGCCAAATCTGGTGAGAGCAAGGTTCAAACAATGCTCATTCTCCCTCCATTTTCCTCCTTCACTGTGATAGGTCTTTCACACCTCTTCATGTGATATAATTTACCCCATTCTGCCTCCCCCTTCTCCAAGTGTAGTCCTCTTTCTCACCTCTTAAATTTTTTATATCATCTTATCAAAGTCAATTTATATCCACACCCTCTGTTTATGTATACTCCTTCTATCTGCCCTAATAGAGATATAGTTCTTAAGAGTTATAATTATCACCTTCCCATGTGGGGATGTAAACAGTTTAATCTTATTGATGAACTAAAGAACTTATGTTTTCTCGAATTTCCTGTTTACCTTTTTATGTTTCTCCTGAATCTTGTATTTGAAAATGACATTTTCTGTTCAGCTCTGGTCTTTTCGTTAGGAATGTTTTGAAAGTCCCCTATTTCATTGAATGTCAGTTTTTTTCCCTTGAAAGATTGTGCTCAATTTTCCTGAGTAGTTGATTCTTGGTTGTGATCCAAAGTCCTTTGCCTTCTGGAATATATTTTAAGCCCTCTCATCCTTTAATGCTAAATTTGCTAAATTTAAAAATGCTAAAGTTGCTAAATCCTGTATAATCCTGACTATGACTCCTGCATATTTGAATTGTTTCTCTCTGACTGCTTGCATTATTTTCTCCTTGACCTGAGAGTTCTGAAATTTGACTATAATATTCCTGTGAGTTTTCATTTGGGGATCTCTTTCAAGAGGTGATCAATAGATTCTTTCAGTTACTATTTTACCCTCAGGTTCTAGGGTATCAGGGCATTTTTCCTTGATAATTTCTTGAAAGATAGTGTCCAGGATCTTTTTTTGTTTGTGGTTTTCAGGTAGTCCAGTAATTCTTAAATTATCTCTACTGGATTCATTTTCTAGGTCAGTTGTTTTTCCAATGAGGTATCTTTAATTTTATTCTAGTTTTTAATTCTTTTGATTTTGATTGGTTGATTCTTGATGTCTCATTGATTGGCCCCCATTTGCCCAATTCTAATTTTTAAGGAATTAGTTTCTTCAATTAGCTGTGTTACCTCCTTTTCCATTTGGCTAATTCTACTTTTTTTGGGGGGGTGGGGCGGAGGAAGTCAAGGCAGTTGAGGTTAAGTGACTTGCTCAGGGTTACACAGTAAGTGTAGTATCTGAGCCAGATTTGAACTCAGGTCTTGTTGACTCCAGAACTGATACTCTATTCATTATGCCACCTAGCTGCCCCTACTAGTTCTACTTAAAAAAGGAGTTGTTTTCTTACGTGAATTTTTGCACATCTTTTTCCATTTTTTGTGCTTCCTTTATCAGGTTGTTGGCTTTTTTTCATGATCCTCTTGTATTACTCTCATTTTTTACTTCAGTTTTTCTTCTCTTTCTCTTATTTGATTTTTTAAAATCCTTTTTGAGCTCTTCCAGGAGGACTCTTTGGTCCTGAGACCCATTCATATTCTTTTTAAGGCTTCTCTTGTAGGTGTACTGACATTGTTGTCCAGCTTTGTTATTCCCTGACACCATAGTAGCTATCTATGGTCAGGGCTTTTTTTGTTGTTGTTGGGTTTTTTTGTTTGTCTGTTTGTTTAGGGGGCGGGGAGGGGGAAGGAGGAAGGATTGGTTATCTTCCAGTCTATTTTGTGATGTCCAAAGTTGAGTTCTGGTTCAGGGCCTCTGGGCCTAGTGACTTGCCTATGGCCCTGGGGCTGGAGGCCTCACAGCTGGCTCACTGTACAGCTGCCCTGCTGAGCCAGGACCACAGAGCCTTTATTGCTGATCTGTGCTGGGGCTAGAGGCCTTTCCCTGGCTTGCCTAGACATTGCCTACACTGGGCTGTGTTCCTCTTTCACCCAAGTGAAACAGACCTTTCCTACAGACCTTGTAAGTTAACTTGGCCTAAAAAATTGTTTTACCCTGTCCTTTTGTCAATTCTATTGCTTTAGAATTTGTTTTAAAACTTGATTGAAAGTTGTTTTGAGGGAAATTAGGGAGACTTCTGTCAGCTTCCTATCTTTTCTCCGCCATTTTGGCTCCACCTCTATATTTCACTATTAAGTAGGTTCATAATTTTATCATTGTGGATACTCCCTCTCACTGTGCAGACCACAACCTATGCATCCAGTGAGATCCTAAACTCTCATAAATCTTCCTTAAAGAGTTAACCAACATAGGGGCAGCTAGGTGGCTCAGTGAATAGATCACCAGCCCTGGAGTCAGGATGACCTGAATTCAAATCCAGCCTCAGACACTTAACACAAAAAACTAGCCATGTGACCTTGGGCAAGTCACTTAACCTCAACTGCCCTCCAAAAAAAGGGGTTAACCAACATGTACTATACACCTCCCTCTACATCTTACTTGTGTGCCAGAACAGGATAGAAACTATCCATCTTTTAGTAATCTTTTTACTCTCTTTTCTTGACCAGCCCTTCTTCAGCCATACACCATTTCTTGTGTACAGATTGGTAATGAATCTTGCTTTTGGATATCCCACATTATTAATTCTTTGGAGAAGGTGGGTGTTCAATGGTTTGTAATCATGTAGCATCAATGGAAAAAAAAATTTTTTTTTTGCTTTTTTTTTTGGAGGGCAATTTGGAGTTAAGTGACTTGCCCAAGGTCCCATGGCTAGTTTTGTGTTAAGTGTCTGCAGCCGGATTTGAACTCAGGTCTTCCTGACTCCAGGGCTGGTGATCTATTCACTGCACCACCTAGCCTCCCCTGTGGAAATATTTTTAAATGTTAAAAATATAGCCTTTTTTGTTATGGAAAAGTTTGAGGTTGTTGAAAGGGGGTTGTAGAATTTCCCAGCTCCTATTCTAGTTCACTTTCTTATTATTCAGTTGGAGATCCAATTCATTTTTCATCTTTACTATGTATACTAATGGATCAGCTCAATGAGTTACCCATCCAGTTGTTTAGAGTGGTTGTCTCCAAAGTGGGGTTCATGTATCTCAGTAGATGCACGAGATATTAAACTAAAGTTGTGGGAGAAATATTTGAACTGAAGTTGAGCTTTATGCTGGTGCTCTCACTTAGTCTGTATGTTAGATGTTCATGTGTCACGTGTGGTACTCAAGGTATCTGAGGAAAGTGCAGAAGAATTGATGGTGGTGCCTTCATTAGCTCTTTTGCTTTCAGCATGCTGTAATATGTTGTCACTTATGTGCACCCTGTTAAAATAGACTTGCAGATTACATTATTCAGTTCTTACTAACCCTGACAAAATGAACAAGAGGCTTTAAAAGATTCCTGTAAATAAACTGCAGATGACTGCAGATGATATGGATAACGAAAGCACAAGAGAACAACAGGAAAATCACAGAGCTGGCATCTCCTACCCCAGGTACAAGCTCTTTGTCAGTCATGTCTAAGAGAGATGAACAACAAAAATCTAATCAAGGCTGATAAATCAGCCTAACTAATTTGGAATTGCCCAAGGTTTGAAATAAAGATTTCAGGAAGACCTGAATTCAGATTTGACCTCAGACACCTGTGTGTCCTTAGACAAGTCATTTAAGCTCTCTCAGACACAATGTCCTCATCTGTAAAATGAAAACAATAATAGCAACTACTCCCAGGGCTGTTGTAAGGATGAAATGAGATATTTGTAAAGTACTTAGCACAGTGCCTGTCACATAATAGGTACTATATAAATGTTAGCTTCTTCTCCTCATGTTCCTCCTTTTTTTCATAATAATAATAATTTATATCCACCTTCCTTAACACTGAATCGCTCCCTTTTGTGCATATTTTGCATTGAGATATCACCTAATGATAGTATAAAGCCATCATGATTAACAAGATATTTAAAAGCTTCTATAATTCTTTCAGCAGTGTTTAAAGTTATGTGGTACTCTGTCCAGTGCTTTACAAAATTTTATTACAAAACTTAGTTATGTATATTTAGAATCTGGGGGTTTCTTAATAGCACAGGAGAGCCATATACCATTGGGGAAACATTTTTACAAGGCATTACATAAAAACAATATTATAGCAAAAAATAAAATGCATTTTTTTTCCAGCAAAGACACAAAGCATTGCTAAAGATGTGAATAAATGTATCTTAAAACAGCTTATGCAGTATAGGAGGTTTGCTATACAGTTGAGTGAAAATACAGATGTTTCTGATATCTCAGTTTGATATTTGCTAGATTCTATTTCAGTAATGAAATACCCAAAGAACTGTTTTCTCCCCTGAACCACTAAACAATGATATGCCAGAGAGATAAATTCTGAAGAATAAATGACCTTTTGTGTGCCAGTCGTTTGGGGAATGAACAAAATATAATATCTAAATGTAGTGAATACCCTTGTGCCATAAGAAATGATGGAGACTATTCCAGGAAAAAAAAAATGGGGAAGACTTGTATGAACTGATTCAGAGTGAAGTGAGCAGAACTAGGACAATAATTTATGAATTACTTATGAATTACTCTCATCAACTTCATTGATCAGCCATGATTCCAGAGAACTGATAATGAAGAAAGTATAATTTCCTGAGAGAGGTGATGGACTAAATATACAGAATGAGACACACATTTTTGACATGACCAAGATTGGAATTTGTTTTCCTTGACTATGCATATTTCTTACAAAGATTCCTCCCTCAACTCCTCCATTCTTCCTTCTCCCTTTTTCTTCCTTTACTCCCTCCCTACCTGTCTGTATTCCTCTGGACTTCACCATGCCCCAGAAACCTTTTTATCCTGCAAGATCAGTTCAGTCTTGGAACTCATCCCATCAGTACCCCATGCCCCCCTCCTTTTTCCCTCTAATTGGAGAGTGGGGAGCTTGTCCCAGAGCCTCCAGTTAAGGAGGGGCACCTAATCTAGCTATCTTTTCATTTACCACTAGGTACACTCTTCTGGACTTCATCACATCCCCACATACTCCCCAGCCCCCTTGCTCCACTTGCCCCACTTTTCTGTTAACCTACACATATTATCTTCTCCCATTAGATTGTAAGCTCCTTGCTTCATCTCTCCAGAACTTAGCACAGTGCCTGACATTTAGTAGGTGCTTAATAAACGTTTATTGTCTAAATGACTTCCTTTTTGTAGGGTATCATGAAAAATTAGGTCCTTGTTTAATAAAAAATAATTTTTAAAAGTAAATTCATTTTTATGGAAAAATGTGAATGTGAATTTCTTTCATAGACAAGCCATTGCAACAAAGATGTTGGAGCCATAGTGCACAAATAGATATGGTTCATTTTATAAAAATATAATCTTTAGATATAAGAACTATACAATAATAATAAAAAGTATTTATGTAGTGCTGTACCATATGCAATTACTATCTCATTTTATCCTTACAACAACCTTGGGAGGTTGTAATGGAAATGCAGATTTAAAGATCTTCCCTGCCCCTAGGCTAAAGTGCACCTGAATCCTGGGGTGGGGGAGGCTTGTTTTTCAGTAGATACTTTTTGATTGGCCAGTGGGTCCAAAAGGTTGTTACATTCTCTGAGCCAGGAGAAGGCTATATAAGCCCTGATGTGTAGCTTTGTTTTGGGACTCACTTTGAGAAGTGTTCTGTGATTTGATCTGAGTTCTGGGAAGCCGTTGTTGAGAGTCCCCCGGCTTTGAAAAACCCAGAATGTGGAAACCCAGATGTTGACTGGGTATGGATGTAATGGTTGGACAGTTTGGAAATCTGTCTACTTGATGTTTCTGTCTTGATAATTATGCCTGTATACTTTGAGGTTCAGGGTGCTGACCTTTTCTCCTGAACAAGGTAAATGATATATGTCTGACTGATTAAAGTAAGCTTGTTAACCCATTTTGAGTTGCTTTCCTTTAACAAAGCAGATCCAAGAACCTGTGTGAGCAGCCACCCTAGGGACTCCAGGGTGCTTGCTGCTACAGAGGTAGGTGCTGTTATCCCATTTTACAGATGAGGAAACTGAAGCGAGCAGAGCTTAAGTAACTTATGCAGGGTCACATAGCTAGTAAGTGTCTGAGATAACATTTAAACTCAGGGTCTCTCTGACTCCAGTCCTGGCACTCTATCTACTGTGTTACCTAACAGCTAATTCTTTGTAATGAGGTAGAGAGTGACCATGCAAATCTTTTTTATCACCCAGAGGTTCAGTGGTTATCTCACAGCAAAGTACTTAAAAGAACTGTTGAACTTCAACTTAAGTTACACATACCAAAAAGAAGTGTTTCAGACTGACTGGACTTTTCTATGATGGCAAGTTTCTGTTGGTAATATGCTACCTCCCAGATATTTTTGAAAAAAATAAACATACCCTTTCTTCAAGGAAAGAGAGATCTTTGTGCATGGAACAAGCATTTTGAAATGGATGTGTACAAAACTTTTATATATGATTTTATTGACCAAAATGATATGTTCTCTACAAAAACTATCATAATCTGTACCTTTAAACTGGGAAAAAAGAATATTGTAGCTTGTTTACAACTCTTTCAAAGAGTTTCAGTGGGTTTTAAACCCAAATGTAAAAAAATTAAAAAAAAAAAGTCTTCTTAATTAATTTTCAAGAACAACTGTTAAGTACAAGAAAACGGAAGATGGAAATAACTTTGCTGAATTTCAACAAAAATCTTTGTGTTTTTGTGAATGCAGTTGGAAATGTTTTTTTAAGTAAGCACAGCCAGCTATGTGCTTCTTCCATTTGGATATTTCTGAGTTATCTTTTTCAGCTGTGTATCAGCTAAGTGTCATGCTAAACTGTGTATTCAACTAAGAATCTAAAGAAACTGAACTTACAGTAAATCAAAGGTGTGATTCTGTCACAAGATGTTAAACCAAGATTTTGAAACATAATGAAGCATATTCAATAATATTAATTTCATGAAAACTATTAATAATAGTAGTTTGGTGGCCTCCCATACAATACTGTGAACCTCTGTCCATAGTTCTTCAGACATTCTATTTAATTCTTTAAATCTATTCATCACTCCCACTTCATATTCATAAGAGAAGTTATTTTGGTCATACTTATGTAGTCTGGTGGTTTTCCCTTCGTTCTTCAAATTAAGTCAAAATTTTGCAATAAGAAGTTCATGATCTGAGCCACAGTTAACCCCAAGCGTTGTTTTAACTACTATTTAGAACTTCTCCAACTTTGACTGCAACCTATATAATCAGTGTGATTTCAATATTGACCATCTGGTGCTGTCCATGTATAGAATTACATTTTGGGTTGTTGAAAAAGAGTGTTTGCTATGACCAGTGAGCTATCTTGCCCTGCTTTATTTCATACACCAGGGTGAAACTTGAAATATTGATCTTCACAGCATTAGACTTTCTTTTCATCACCAGACACATTCACAGCTGAGCTTTCTTTTGGCCTTGGCCCAGTTACATCATTCTTTCTGGAATTACTTGTAATTGTCCTCTGCCTTTCCCTAGTAATGTGTTGGACACTTTCCTGCCTGAAGGGCTTATCTTCCAGTGTCATATCTTTTTCATTTTAATACTGTCCATGGGGTTTTGTTGGCAAAGATACTGGAATGGTTTGCCATTTTCTTCTCCAGTGGATCACCATTTGTCTAAACTCTCCACTATGATCTGTCCATCTTGGGGTAACCCTGTGTGACATGGCTTATAGATTCATTGAGTTCCTTACACCCTCTACTGCAACAAGGCAGAAGGGGGTATATCCACTTAGAAAATCACATATTAATATTATGTATGTTCTATTGCATTTTTATTTTTATCTCCCAATGACATTTTAATCTGGTTCCTTCTGTACTCTACTGTTTGCAGCCAAGTGTTTGACACTTCTCCAGAATACCAGTCCAGTGCTTGGAGTAGGGTACAGGTGTTACTCTTTCCTTTCTGGCTACCTTCAATCCCGCCACCTTGACCTCACCTAGGCCCTGGCCTGAGGTGATTTGGTAGGAAAGTAAGTGTGGGAACCAGGGTTCAAGGAAGATAAAATAGAATTCACAGATATTGCTATTGAAGGGAAACAGTTTATTCTTCAGGGGTGTCTGTGTGTTGGGGAAGAAGACAATTAGTATGTAATGAACGGTGAAGGTTGATATGACCACAGTATCCTGTTGGTTGAGATTCAATGATGGAACAAAATGTAGAAAAAAGAGGTTTACTTAGCCCTAACATAGCAAGGATATGTTGTAGCACTTAGCTTGGGGGAAACATCTCCATATGGAAACGTATCTGGTACTCATGTACCAGATCATGTATCATTGACTCATGGTGACATCAAGAATCCACCTCAGTCTGGGGAACTCCAACTCCACTGTGAATGGGTATTTCTCTCAGTGATCAGGAGGTCACATCAGCAAAGCCAGACGTCACCAGAATGTTTTCTCAAGAAAGGCATAGATTTGAAACTTGTTCCAATCAAGTCATGACTTTGCGCTTTTAGGGAAAATACAGCCTAATCCATGCTGTGGAGGGAAAGGAGGATAGGCCCCCTTCCACCACTCCATGATGGCAAAATCCTAAAGATCTCTTAGGCATAGAGGATCTTCCAGCATTTGAATTCTTTTAAGGTTTTTACTAGCCAGTCAGTCCTCCTGGAATAGATAGTACTAAGAAGAAAAAGAAGGGAGGGGGGGAGACATTTAATAGCACTCCCCTCCCCCACAAGAATCACCATAAAGAAAAAGTAGAAAAAAACAAAGTCAGATACTCGCAAGTTTACTCCCCTCCCCCACCTGAACAATCAAGTTGCAGTCTCAACAATCTAGTTCATATGGTATGTGATACCACATTTTGGGAGTTTACAATGTAAAGTCACACATGAGCAGCTTTCAGATTCTGATTATATAGTATAGCGAACTCTATTCAATAACAAATCAGAGCAAAACATTCACAGAAAATCAAATACAGCACTCACAATGTTACAACTCAACAACTTATCACTAAAATGGCCACATAGTTTTCACTAAAGTGGTCACATGGTTTTCAACAAAGTATGGTCATTTAGTAATTCAAATCATTCAATCATCCTTAAGGAAGGGACACAAAGTACAATAGTCAAAAGTACTCCACCCCTCCATAATACATTCATTTAGTCAATCACAGAGGCCTTAATTCAATCACAAAGTACAATCACAAATAACCTACAATTCCATCAGTCACTACTCAGTACCCACAGTGAGGTCTTTTCATCTTGACTCAGGGCAGGCTTTCAGCTTCCATGATTATTCTTCCATGGTCCCAGCTCCTGCCCTAATCTAACCAACTGACACCTGAGTTCAAAGGCAGACAGCTCCCAGTTCCTTGTCCAGCTCTCCATGCACTTCCTGCTCCACATTGAAGCTCACAGTGTCCAGTCCATCTCAAATCCTTCACAGCTTCTGTTCCTGGGAAGACAAGGCTTAACAAAGCCACAAGAACATTCATGCCCATTAGAGTCACAACAACATTTGTACAGAGTACCAGCACCACAGTCATGCTTCCTTAGTCTTCTGCAGCTCCAGCTGGACCTCCAAAATCCTCACCACCATAAGCTTCATTCTCAAAATTAAAATCACTTTATCCAGCCTCCACATGGCTTGCTCTAAGAAATTCTGTCTCAGTTCTCAATTCTCATTCCTCTTCTCAGTTCTTCTCAATTCTCAGTTCAGTCTTCAGTCCAGCAGCAGCTGCCCTGCCTCCACAATGCTTATCCCAAGAAGTTCTAACTGTCCAGCTTGTGCTATTCCTTTTATGGGTATTAGCTCCTCCCTGTTCAGCCCCTTCCTGTTACATCAGCAACAGGAATTCATGCCTTCTGTTTCTTTAACATAGGCTTAATTTGAAACTAGGTCATAAGTACCTCTTAGCTTAGCAATACAAAGGGATCTTCAAATTTCATTATTATTACATACAGTAGATCTCCTAATGCAGGGTGGTCATGATTAGCTGGAACAACATCTGTAACATCAGAGCCATAGCACAGGTGTTTGTTCTTCTGGCAAAGTCAACTAATTCTTATCACACATCAGGGTCATCTATAGTAAAATAACTACGAGGTCCTAAGCCTCTTGCATGCCACCTGTCTCAGGATCTAAGTTGATATCAGTGCTTTCCTGTACTGCCACCCATACAGTATTCCCTAGTCCACCTGCCAAAACCTCTCCCTCGCTTAGACCTATACCAGAAAAATGAAACAAAATCTTTGTTCATTTAGAGGCCTCTGTGAGGGGACTTCCTCCTTCTTCTACAGGGGCTAAATAAGGACTCTCACATCCAGGAGTTCAGAATTACCACCAGATCAACTGAGGGAATCCCTTGCTTCCTAGTAAATACACACTTACGATAATTATATAGCAACAGTTTCAATTGTCCCCTGCTATTAAGAAGCACAATACCTCCCCTTGGCAGGAGAAGGGGTCAGGTCACTAAGAGGAGTATAGTTTTCCCTCTTTTTCTGTCAATATTGTCTGTTTCAAAAAGATTGTTTAGTAAAAGACCTGAAAGGAGTTCAATAGGAGAAGGTCCTTTGTAAGATCCTTAGGACCTTGCCTCTATGGGGATGGTATATAGTAGGACATGATCCTCCATTTTCCCCCAACAGATTGGTTTTCCTTAAAGGGCTTGTCTCAATCTATTCCCTTCTTTCCATTCACATACTCATATGCCCATTTAAAACCTTCATCAATCACTTTTTTGCCTAGACTTTTGTAATGATCTCTTTAACACCATTCTTTTTATCTCCAATATGCCCTCTGCAGAACTGCTAAAATAATCTTCCTGATGTATAGGTCTGACCATGCCAATCCCTATGTCAGCAACCTTCATATCGATCTTCCTAAGGCACAGGACTCCCTAGCACCTGGCACAATGGCTCCATGTTGCCTCTAAAATCAAATATAAAGTTCTTATTATGGATTTAAGGTTATCTCCACCACCTGACTCTAATCTACCTTTCCAAACCTTTCTCATATAACTCCCCTTTATATATTATACATTCCAGACAAAATGTATAGTTTCCTGAACTCAGCTTCCCCCTCCTCATCTGTTCCTTTGCCTTTCAGAATCTTCCTTTTAAAAAGTTCAAATTCGATTTCCTTCTTGAAAAGCTTCCCTATTCCCAGCCCCTCCCAATGTTTCAGTGCTTTCTTGCTCTCCTCTCAGATTTTCCTTTCCTCCAGTCACTCCTTACCTTGTATTATAGTTATCTGTATACGTGTTCTTTCTTTCTAGTAAAAGGATAAGGACCTTCATTTTTGTGTTTATATCCTATCTCAAGCATAGTACAGACAGGCCAACAAGCAGTTATCACACACCTACTGTGTGGCACGTACTATGCTTATTTCGGGGGATACCAAGAAAGGAAAGGCTGGTATCTACTCCCAGGGAGTTCACAGTCTAATGGGGGAGGGGCAGCTAGTGAATAGAGCACCAGCCCTGGAGTCAGGAGGACTTGAGTTCAAATGTGGCCACAGACACTTGACATACTTACTAGCCGTTTGACCTTGGGCAAGTCAACCCCACTTGCCCTACCCTCTCCCCCCTCCAAAAAGCAAATAATAATAATAATAATAATCTAATGGGGGAGACAACATGTGAACAACTATGTACTGTCAACCTCTATTTAAGAATTGGTTAAAGGAGACAAACAAATAGTGGTATACAGCTACAGAATTTATTCTTTATTCCCTTAAGGCTAGCGGTACTTGTGCAAGGTTAAAGTCCTGACTCCAGAGCAAAAAAAGGATGAGAGAGCTTAAGTATGTTTTAGGACCATCCCAATTAGGGGTTGTTGAGACACACAAATTTATGATCCCCATAATGGTTTAAACATTGTATGAGAAAGGAATTTCTTAATTGGATAAATGATAAATACAGAAAAACAAGAAAGCTGACAAAGTGTCGATTGAAATTACGATTCAGAACATCTGTGTTTCCTTTACCATTAACATTTCATAACAGAATCTTAAGGTAAGAGAAAGTCCCATTTCTCAAATTAATGCCCTGAGTTGAGGGTCTCCTCCTGAAGGGCCACAAAGCTGGATCTATTTGGAATTTATGATCCTACTCCCAGCCTTATCTGGTCTTTGGAATGGGGTGATATAACAAAAAGGAGCCTTTTAAAAAATGAGACAACATAGCCTGTTTGATTATTTCAGATTTTGGCCAAAATATGATATTTAATGATTATCAGTACAAACTAGAAATATACAGGATAAATTGGAGATAATCTTAGAGGGAAAAGGCATTAGCATTAAAAGGGATAGGAAAAGGCTTTTTGAAGAAGCTGAGACCCGAAGTAACCCCAGAGATGGAAATGAAAAGGAGAGAATTTCAGGCAGGAAAACCAGCATAACTGCCTGGAATAAGGAGATAGAATATCTTTTGAGAGGTAACTGATTTGCAGAGTATTGGGAAGGGACTAAGATCTAATAAGACAGGAAAGATAGGAAGAGACCAAATTTTAAAAACCCAAGAATTTTATATTGGATCTTAGAGGTAAACCACTAGAGGGAGCCACTGTATTTTATTGACTAGGAAGGGTGACGTGGTCAGACTTGTGCTTTGATTAGCAGAGTGGAGGCTATTTCCAGTGATGAAAATGCAGGGGAGACCAGCAAGAAGGTCAGGTAGTGGGCAGTATCAGAGAAGAGAAAAGTGCTTTGATTTTCCTCTTCCTTCAATACGAGGCCAGTGATTTAGCAAGCAGCTAGTAAGAACAATGCAGTGCACTGTTAGGTGCTGAGGATACAAATATAAAAACTCAACCCCCTGAATTCAGAAGTTTACATTCTCCTGGTGGGATAAGCTCACAGAAGCAGGGAGCTTTTGAGGTCATGGGGAGGAGCCAAGCCATTCCATAGAGACTCACCCTGGCCATTTTCTGCCTTGGATCTATTCTACCCCTTTCCGCTCCTCTTACAAACAGCTGTAATCATCGCTAACTTTGCCTTAGAAAAAGGTGTGTTATGGACTTCCTTATCCCACTTAATTATTGTTGTGACTTCCCTAGCCACCACTCCTCCTATTAGAATGTAAATTCCTTGAGGGCCGGACTGAAACATTTCGTCTCTCTACCGGTTGCTTGTTGCTTGAAGGCAGAGCTTGTCTAGCATAAGCATTTATCCCCAGAGGTTCAGCTAGGTGTTTTGTCACTTTCACTGTAGCAACTAAGTGCTTCTCATTCGTTCACAAGTAAATACATGATTATAGAAAAAATAAAGATAGTTCAATGAACCATTTAAAAAATTTTTACTAAAAAGCATATGAAAATTCTGAGAAGAACTTAAATTTTATACATTTTTTTTTAAAAGAGTCAGAAAACATTATTAAGGGCTTACTGTGTTCTGGGCACTATGCTAAGCATTGGGTATACAAAGAAAGGCAAAAAGATGGCCCATTTTCTCAAGTACCTCGCATTCAAGTGGGGTTGGTATACAAATTGTACATTTTGTATAAAAGGTAAATAATCTTTGGTAAGGGACAAAGGGTGGGGTGGGAGGTCAGACAGCATAGAAAATAAGATAGGGGGCGGCTAGGTGGCACAGTGAATAGAGCAATGGTCCTGGAGTCAGGAGGACCTGAGTTCAAATGTGACCTCAAACAGTTAACACAAAAAACTAGCCATGTGACACTGGGAAAGTCACTTAACCCCAGTTGCCCTACCTTCCTCCCTCCAAAAAGCAAAAAAAAAAAAAGAAAGAAAGAAAAGAAGATAGGATTTCAGCTGAGTCTTAAAGTAAACCAGAGAGGGAGGTGAGCATTCCTGGATAGCCAGTGAGTATTATAGTTTCATATACAAACCCCTTTTTTAATATTCTTTATACATTAGAAAGGGGTTTGTTTGTTTGTTATGTTTGCAAATTAACAAAATATCTACAGAGGGGAAGGGAAGGGACTAACAATTGAGAGAATGAGGAAGAGTCTGGAAGGTTATGACAGTTGCATAAATTACTTATTTATTTTAGCCCTTATGCCAAAGTTTAAATAAATACTAAATTAAATAATATTTAGTGTATTTTTGGAAGCATTTTTAAATCCTTCATTATAATGTAAGTATGCTGGATGAGTTTCAGCTATACACTAGTAACACCCACCCTACCCAAGCCTGGTATCCTAGAAAATAAGAAAATATTCATTGAAATAACTATAGACATTCCAAATGTCTTGTATAAAAGATTTTCTCCTACACAGTGAAAACTGAGCAGCCTAGGTGTGCCAGCAGCTGTCAGTTAACCAATGTCATGTGATTCCTGGAGCCAGCCTATTAAGCTAGTTTGCTGCTACTGCCGCCCCTCCTCCTGAGGTTCCTGTACTTTGAACTCCCTGAAGTTAGTGAAGACTGTGAGCTTTACCACAGCAAGAAGCTTGGGCAATGGCAGATAAGGGTGGCTGAACGCTTAGGCAGAAAAAACCCATATAATTCCATAGTAATTCTTTGTAGACCCAAATCTGATGTGGATTATTTCAAAAGATCGTATGCGAAACTTGGTAAAGCATGGTGGCTCATGATGAAATTGGAAGTTTCCTGCCTATTAAAAGGACTATTCGGGTCCTAGATGTTAATAATCAGTCTTTTAGAGAACAAGAGGTAAGGCTTTGAAAATGCTTTTAGTGCTTTTCTCAGTTTTAAATGTTACAGTCCATCTTCTATGAATGTTTGAAGCTGATTTAAGGGCCAGAAATGTAAATTTAACTACTGTATATTTTTACCAACATAGTATAAAGTATATACACTACTTTAGATACCAGCCTATTAAACACTTTAGGAAATATAAAAGAGAATTTGTTTCTTAGTGGGAATCAGAGGTTGAAAGTTGTCTAATGTCTTAACTTTTTTGATTCTTGATCTGTCAGCTTCTTTTTTATGTTGTGTCTTTTGTCAAAAGGAAAGCAATATGTTAAGCTGTTGAAAGCATAGAATCTTTTAAATCTCTGGTCTTGTTTAAGCTGTCTTGAGATAGTCATTTATAAAATTCCTTATAAATATATCTTTAAACAAATTAGGGGATGTTTTATCTGACAATTTTTTAAGCAAGATTTTTGTGTTAGACATTTTCCAGTTGTTTTTAGAAAGGTAGATTAGAAACACTGACAAATGTCTTTTCATATTTAAACTTACGCTGTTTAAATATTTTATAGTTTATAGTGTTTTAATGTTTATAGTGTTTAAAACTGCTTCCTTCCTTTATAGATCAGTTTTTGTTTGGTTTTCTTTATTTGTGTATTTCATCATGGTGTTAAATAAATAAAAAGGCAATTTATCAATAGTGTTTGAAGAGGAACTATAGTATTTGAAGTGGAGAAGGGTTGTGATGTTGGATGGGGAAGGTAAGACAGGGCCAAGTTGTGAAAAGATTTAAATACCAAACAGTGGAGTCTATATTTGTTCCAAGAGTTGATAGTTTATTGAGGGGCTGGGGGGATCAGGGGTTGGGTTGAAAGAGTGTTACAGTGATATGGTCAGACCTATGCTTCAGGTGTTTTGTGGAAAATGGACTGGCTGTTAGTAACTAGGATAAAGGACTGTGGTAGGGTGGTGGCTGTGTGAGTAGATTGAAAGCTATACATACATGAAAGAAATGTGGCAATACTAACAATGCAATGGAAATTTAAATTGCAGAGTTTTGTGTTGTTTTCCCTCCTCCCCAGCGAAGTGACCTTTACTGTTGGTGAAAGGTTGCTTATAGAGAAAGTCCTTTAACACATATAACGCACATTGTTGCTCTTTGTGCTGTAATGAAAACTTCATGAAGTGAAAGATTATTCTGCTCGAGATGAAAGTTTTTATTATCTATTTCTTTTTTTGTTTTCACATACATAATCCCATCTTAACCCCACACAAGTATGCACAAAACCTGCCAGAGATGCCTTGGCTGGGGAAAGACGATTATTCAGTTTGTCCCCAAACTAGCATTTATTAAGTGCCTACTGTGTTTGTGTTTCAGGTAGTGTTAACTGCTGGAAATACAGAGAAAGGCAAAAAACAAAACACCAAAAACCCAGTCACAGGACAGAGAAAGAGTGTGTGTGTGTGTGTGTGTGTGTGTGTGTGTGTATACATATATATATGTATATAGAGGTATAATTACATATGTATAACACATATCAATCACTATTGCCAGCTTGGACTTAACATTTTGTGACACTAAGGATATAAAACCAAATTCATCGGAAAAGTTCCTGTGAAAGTACAAAGAGTTAGAGTAAGATGATAATTTGCAGAAAAGCAAGATAATTTCTGTTTTAAAGAAACAGAAGCACTTTCAACAGCCCCCACCCCCCAATAAAAACTGCTTCAAATGATAATTCTTCCCTAAAAGAAATCTCTTTTAAACAATATATAAATTTATTTTATAAACTTGTATTTTGTTTAACAGGATAAAAATGGTTAACAAATTGTGTGAATTAGCAGCCCTAATAACTCTGATGGTGCATTTGAATGGGAAATGTGGCAGCACTGGGTGGTCTTTGACTAGAGTTTACACTCCTCTTAGGTCACAAGTTGGCCCCAGTATAAGCCTCTGTATGCATGTGGACAGTGCAGTGGTTTTGGTTGCATCAATCTGATTAATATCGCAGTCATCTAAGTTTCCTTCAGTACTTGGAAATAACTAATTGCCACCTGATTGTTTGAACATCTGTTGTATGCTGTTGGAAATAGGAAAGATAACTTAAGAAATCAAAATCAACTCCCTACCCCCACCCCAATCCTAAAACTAACCCAGGTCCTTTCTTGGCTAATAAAACTAGTTGGATAATGCCCAAACCTGTGACTTGCACAGAAATGATATGATTTTAGTACTAATGTGGTTCAGACTTGTGCATCATGTTTGATATTTACTTTCTATGTATGTTTGCAAGATCAGTTATTAACTTTGTGCAATCCTAAACTTAGCTGTTCAGGTTTCCAAGGGAAAAAAATAAAAGCTATACCTACTGTTTGCCCAGAGAAGAAAAAAGAAATTTGTATTTTTTATAATATTTGCCTTTTCCAGCATTTGTTTTTACTGTAAAGAAATAATTTTTTGTTCCTTAAATTGATTTACTATGTAGTCATACAGTACTCAAGTTGTAGATAATATCAAGAAATTTTCCTTTCCTCCTAGCCAAATTTCTTTACCTTTTTAAATTCACTGGAAGAGCGTCTAGGTAAATGAAATCCTCTTTGCTTTAAGGAAAAGAGCTAATTTAGTTCCCCCAAAAGAACCAAACTGACACCTGTTTTGTTTCTACTTGATATTAGCTTATCTTAATACAAATCTTAGTTTGTTGTAGAGGAATGGTAAGTATGTCTCCTAACAGAAGTCCCTTTGTACTGTTTTTACTAAATGGAAAGGAATGCCTTCTGCTAAACTTTCTTGCACATGCATGTGTCACTTCAGTCTTGCACAGATGTGTAGTGTAAAGACATTCACATATGTCTTTTACCACAATATGTCAATTAACTACAGAGGCCTCTTATTTTTCAGTTCACTTATCATTTGCCTCATTTGTTTAATATTCTTAAGGTTGAAATTCATTTTTTTTCTGAAACTAACTATACTTTTAGAATTAATTAACATTGCAGTTTTTAATTACTATAAAGTTCTCTAACTACATATTCTAATGAAGTACGGAAACTTTACTAAATACAAATTTATGGTCCTTTGGAATTTGGGACCATTTGTTAAGGGGATTTAGTTCTCTACCCAAAGAACATAGAATATACTAATATTATATACCTTATTTCTTCTTATGGTAATTTTAAGGATATCTTTTCCCTGATCCCCCTTTTTCTTGATTAATTCCAAGCATTAAATGTGTGATTGTTTTGTTTTGGTTCTTTTAAAGTAAAATATTTGTGATGTCAGCAATTACTTTTTCTTTTAGAGGCCAAGGCCTTAGGAGACTGGCAAAAAATATATGCTGATAAATTCAGTGATCACATCTGATTGTGAACAACTTTTAGACTATTAAAGTTATTGGTTTACATGAACACTCTGGATTTATAAAAGACACTAATGCAAATAATAACCCCAAAATAGAGACATTACAAAGAGTGGGGTTTTTCTTGACTCTGAGCCTTTGAACCTCTTAAAGGTAGAACAATCACTAAATTTCAAGCATTAGTAAAGCTACAATAATGATAATGATTATTTAATAGTTTTATTAGATACTTTGTAATCCCTGGATGAAAGGCAACATTCAATTCAAGAGGTATCTATTATAAGCTAGGAGTTGAAGAGATAAGAAAAAAATGAAAACATTCTGCCCTAGAGACTTCTATTCTACTTATCAAATAGCAATATCTTCTAGAAAAAAGGACTTTAAATGTACTGTAATAATATTTCTGCATTCTCCTTTTTAAGTATGTTGTATCAATAAAAAAAACAATATTTGATATGGGAAAATAAAGTGGCACTGGGATCTAAGGGAACTAGGAAAGGTGTCTAGGAGGATGTGGTTCTTGAGCTTCTTAAAGGAAACTAGGAATTCAAGAGGCCAAAGTTGGAAGGGAAGAGTATCCTAAACATAGGGAGCATCCAGTACTCAGAGGTAGAAGGTGAACAGCAAATAAGTCAATGTGGGCTAAAATCATAGAATTGCAGGTTGGAGATTGGAATATAAGAAGATTGGGAAGGTAGGAAGGATAAGTTATAAAGAACTTTACATGCTAAACGAAGGACTTCAAATTTGATCCTGGAGGTAGTAATAGAGAGCCACTGGTATTTATTGAATAGGGTCATGGTGGCATCCTCAGACCCAAGCTGTGGGAAAATCACTTTGGCAGCTTCTTCATGGCTAAATTGGAGCAGAGAGATTAGAGTCAAGTAAGGGAGAAGGGAATAAGCATTTATATAGTGCCTGCTATATGACAGACACCATGTTGGGTGCTTTACAGATATTATGTTATATGATAGTGACAACAACCCTTCATGGTAGGTACTGTTATTAGTCCTGTTTTACAACTGAGGAAATTGAAGCAAATAGAGGTTAAGGACTTACCCAAGGTCACACAGCTATTAAGTTTCTGATACTAGATTTGAACTTGGGTCTTTCTGACTCCATGCCTAGTGCTCTATCCTCTCTCCCACCCAGCTTCCAATTCGAAGGCTATTGTAGTCGTTCAGGTGAAGGGACCTGAACTCTATATGGGTTGACTGCATGAACAAAGAGTATATGTGAGAGATATAAAGAGAAAAATTACAAGATTTGGTAACTGATTAAATATGTGAGGTATTTAAGAGTAAGGAGTCAAGGATAGCATTGAGTTGCAAACCTAGGTGACTAGAAGTATATTGGTACCCTCAGTAAATAATAGGGAAATTGAGGGAAGGGAAGATTTAGAAGTAAACTTGTTTTGGACATGTTCCTTTGGAAAGGTCTGTTGCAGTCAAAGTGTCTGATAATTCAGGTCTAGAATTCAGGAGAGAAACTAGGGCTGGATAAATACATTTAAGAATCATCTGCATAAAGATAACAGTTGAACCCATGGGTGGATAGAATACAAGTGAGAAGGTATAAACAGAAAAGAGATAAGGGCTTTGGAGGTTCAGGGGGAAATACACCCATAGAATAGTTGTGACATGAATGAAGATCCAACAAAAGAGATCAGCAGCTAGTTGTTAGGGAGAGACTGAAGATTAGAGAGAGACAGAAAATAAGGAATGGTGGGAACAGCCATTTGGAGAAGAGTGTGGGATCTGAAGGTACATACAGAGGGTTGGCTTTGGCTTCAACAAGTCAAAGGTCCATCTCATTGTCAGAAACTGGAGTGAAGGAGACGGTGAGAGGTTGTGTCAGAGGTAAGACAAGGGAGTTTACTGTTAATGGCTTCAACTTTGGAGGCATCCTATGAAGTGAATAACTTAAAAGACTAAAAGAACAGCAGGGAAAAAGTAGCATAGAATGCTTGAGGAGAAAAGTTTTGGAACCCCTGCTGTGACTGAATAGGAGGTCACAGGGAGAACTGATAGGATTGCCTTGTAGTGAGGGCCAGTTCGATATGGGCCAGTATGTAGTGAATTCAGCACAATTTCATGATTTCTTCTAGTTAGTTCCATTCAGCAACAAAAGAATAGGAGCAAAGAAGGTAGGTGGTAGAAATAACCCAAAATTGGAGTTTGGGAAAGTGCTAAGTTATAGAACAAGAGAAAAGGGATTTAAGAATATAGTGCAGAGTTGAATAGATACACAAGGTGTTCAAGAGTGTGAATGAAGAAGTACTGAGAGTAGGATTAATGGCCTCGGTTAATACTGAGGCATGGAGAAATTAGAAGTCATGTGTGATGAGGACAAAGAGTAGGTGTAGGAGGAGTAGGAAAGTTTAGGGTGAGAAGGAGAGATAAATGATCGTGATCAGAGACCAGAAATTAACTAAATAGTACATAACTTTGTGAGTGATGTCAAGATCTAGGGCATAATCTTTTGGAATAGAGGTCATGAGAGTTGATCTGTTGGTGAACTGAAAAATAGGGTATTTGATGAACATTAAAATGTATGAAGAAGCCCTCCAGAATGAGAAAAGTTGGAGTAGAGAAGATCGCTGTGATCTAGGCACTTTCTCAATGAAAAAGGGAGGAGAATGACTTCGTTGTCAAATAGCTACCAAATCTGGATTGGGTTCTAAATTTGAATTAGATAAATTTCAAAGGAGGAGAGGTTGCTGAATGATGGCAGCAGAGGCAGAATCTGGAAGCAGCAGTAGGGAGCAAAGAGTATTCCCATTTCTGTATCAATCTGCTCCTTATCGGTCAAATCTTAGGAACTAAGACTCTTAGTACCTGAATTTCCTTATATATAAAATGAGGGGTTTGAATGGAGGGATTTGGATCTGGCCTTTGTTGTTTATTTCCTATATAACCCTAGGCAAATCACTTACCATTCTGGATCATAGTTTCTTCATCTACAAAGTGATAAAGTTAAGCTAGATTACTTTTGAGGATCCTTCTAGTTTTTGACTTATTGACAGAGTGATGTCTAAGGTCCTGTCTGAATAAATTCTAATGATTCCAATTTTGCTTCATCCTATTATAAATAATGTAGCATCGAACAAATACAACAGCAATGTATTCTAAGATATATAGGCAGCAACAATAGATAGTGTTAGACTTGGAATTAGGAAGACACACACAAAGAATGCCTTCATCTTGGGCTATGTAGGAATGCTCCAAAGTCCCCTCTGGACATCTCTATCTATGTTAGGTGACCTGGGTATGCTACAGGGGTTCCATTATACCTAAATGCAATAAACAGGGATGCTGAGATGGAATGCTTTAAGAGGGAAGCCAGTACTGAGGAAATAACTATGAGCAGAGCAAAGTTCTAATCCCAAAAGGTAGGTAAAAAGGGGAAGTGGGGTAAGGAGAGGGGTGGCAGTGAGGAAGCAAAGAACTGAATTAGCTGAATACATTGTGGAATATTAATATGGTACAAGAGTTATTGCTCCATAAGCTATGATTCAGAGAATCTTGGATAGTATGAACAAATGAAAAGTGAAGTGAGGTAGCAACATGGTAGAGAGAAACATCTTTGAAAGCCTTAAAAACTCTGATCAATGAAATGACAAACCATTTCCCCAGAGGATCTATGTTGAAGCATGATGAAGCATGTTTTATCCATATGTTTCATCACAGTGAGACAATGAACAAAATGTACAGAGATAAACATATTTTGGACGTAGCCATTGTATGAATCCATTTTCATTGGGGGGTTAGGGAAGAAGAGGAGCTTAACAAGTGATGCCCAAAAAAGAGGCCCATTGTACATGTTTTTTAAATACATAGGAGACAGAAGGAAGCACAGAAAAGCAGGGCAGTTTTGAAAGTATTATACTTTAAAAAAAGATAAGCACTCTGAAATAGAGATTCACAGTTTCATAGAGAATTCTCTTATGTTCCGTGTGTTTTTTTTCTTTTTGGTGTTTACATTTAGAATTAAAGATGAAAAAAAACCAGAAATTCGAAATCCCTGATTAACTCCTACACAGTAAAAATTGAGAAACCTAGGTGTACTGAGGATACTTCAGTTCTGAAATTTTAATCAGTAGAACATTTGTTCTTTCTTATTTTAAAAAATTCAATTAGTATCATCATTTTGTCCTCCACTATGTAGAAAAATACCTGTTTAAAAGCCATCTTAATAGGTGTCACACCAACTTTTAGTATTTGGGAGATAGGAGGAATTGATTCTTCTCCAGCTTCCTTCAAGATTCAGTTCAAATCTGGAGACCTTTCTGGTCCCAAACCCACCTCCCTCTTATTTCCCTCTGCTCTGTATATAGCTTGTTTATATACATAGTTATGTATATATCGTCTTCTCTATTAGAATGTGAACTCTTGGAAGAACAAAAGACAATGTTTTTATTTTTTCCTTTCTTTGTATCGAAAGAGCTTAGCATAGTGCCTCACACACAGTCAGCGCTTAATACATGTTTAACTGATTGTCTGAATATAGATTGTAAGACAAATTGCTCCTGTTTGCTTTTAAATTAATAATTTATCAGTTGACCAGAACAAGAATAAAGGTTACAAAAGTAGGTTAGTAAATCTGATGTTCTTATATTTACAGGTATTTCTCTCCCTCAGATATTTTGGCATCAATCCATTTCTAGGTATTGAGGAACAGCACTTGATTAAAGAAATTAATATTGATATATACAGTTGAGAGACCAAAAGATGATATATATATACCTTACTCTGTTCTGAAACTGATACAAATATGATGTTTCATTTTTTTAATATTAAATATTTGATATTTTCAAATGGAATTAGAACAATAGATAATTTGGTATATCTCTGATACTAAATATTGTGTTCGGGAAGTGATTTTTGGACTTTTTCTTTCAAGCCAAGTCCAATGTAGTTGTTTCAGGAAATCACATTTCTGTTCTTTGTAATATGCAAATGTGTATTTTCTTATGCTTATATATTGTCCTGGCTTGTTTGCAAAAACCTCGTGTTTAATATAACCTGTTTTTACTTTCACAGGAGCCCAGCAATAAAAGAGTTCGATCTCTGGCTCGAGTCTCATCTTTGGCAAATTTAATCTCTCCTGTGAGAAATGGAGCAGTCAGACGTTTTGGTCAAACAATCCAAGTAAGAAAAAAGTTCCTTTTTAAAGAAATGGAACTATACTTTTTTGTAGAAGTTTTTGTTTTGCTTCATTTTTGGTCTGGGCCTGTGAATTCATTGGCATAGGGAACTCCTGTTGAAGAAATTCCCTCTAACAACATAGGCAATCATTTTTTAACTTATATTCTTAAATAGTTACCAAGGGCATACCATTTGTGTCAGAGGCACTTGAATCCGGGTCTTACTAATTCTGACTTTATTTCCTATACTGCTACTTTAATGAGAAATGGAAATGTGCTAACATATTTTGAAATAACTAAGTAGCTAAATGACGTTATCAAAACAAAATCATAATCTTAATTTGTAACAAGAATTTTCTTGAATGATCTGTTCTCCAGAATTATAGTTCCAGAATAACAGATTTGATCTGGTAGTAATAGACTATGTGGTAAAAGAAAGCTTTAACCTCTTCTTTTTAATGCTTTTTTTATTTTAAAAATGAAAAATGCCTATTAAAATTTCATTTCCTGCTAAAATATTTTCTGATTGGGTTTGTTTTGTTTTGTTTCCTGCCCTTCTAATAGTCATTTACACTTCGTGGTGACAGCAGATCTCCTGCTTGTGCCCAGAAGTCATTTAGCAGGGCTACTGTACCAACTCCTTCTAAAAGAAGAAACAGTGTAAGATGGTCAGAGATGTTAGATATCAACATGAAAGAATCTTTAACGACCAAAGAAATCAAGCGTCAGGAGGTAAGTTATGTATCCAAGAATAGAATCAAACTCATTAATGCATGACATTTGTCACGGGAAAAAAACCTGCTTGAGTTTTAGGAAGTTGTTAGTACATGTAAGTGCATTTCTCTAAATTTCTTAACTTCGATTGCAAGACTAACAAAAATAGTTATGGAATAGTAATTAAATTAACAGAATGTTGATTCTAATACTCTAATTAGCTTGTGTGTTAACATTAGTGTGTCCGTATACCTTAAAGTATATATAATCATTTCAAATGATTTTCATGAGTCTTTCACTAAAGTGCCTTGTCATGGCATGGAAGGTGATGCTGAGTTTTTTATAAAGCTATGGCAGTGAAACACTAGCAGTAACAGGGCCCACCATATAGAAAGGAGCAGTGAAATAGCTATATGTCTGTAGTCTGAGAGGCAGCCTAAGTAAGCTCAATGTGACATCATCAGTAGACTTAGCCCCATAAAATGATGATTCTTTCAGCCTTGACAACTCATAAAGAAAGGCCATACTCTAATACTACCATAATTGTGATTTGCTTTGGGAAAGGAAATGCCTACACTGACAAAGAATCACAGATCCTTTAAGTAGTGATGTAAGGGTTGTGAATTACCAAAAGTATAGCTTTAATGTAAACATCTCTCATATCCACCCCCATCTCTTGACTCACATAAGCTATTGCCTTAATTCAAGCCCTCATCACCTCTTGCCTGTATTATTTCAACAGCCTCCTAATTGGTGCCCTTGACTCTCTTTGCTCCAGTCTGTTGTCCATACTACTGCCAAAGTAATTTTTCCCTAAGTACAGATTTGACTATGTCATAGCCTATTCAATAAGCTGCCTTCCTATTGCCTCTAGGATAAAATATAAAGTCATCTGTTTGTCTTTTAAAGCCCATCACCTCCTAGCCCTCCTCTACACTTTGCAATCTAGCCAAACTGGCCCTCACTCTGTTGCATCTAATATGACAGCGACATGCCTTTGTACTGGCCGCTTGTCCTGCCTCACCTCTGCCTCAGAATCCTTCTTGTCCTTCAAAACAAAGCCCAAACACTGCTGTCTATGTGAAGCCTTTCATGATACCCTTACCCAACTTTTAGTGACCTCCCCAAACAACCTTGTGTTTAGTTAACTCTTCTTAAATTTGTTCTGTTTACACTTCTATTTGTACTTGTCATCTATTTCTTTGTAACTCCAGTACCTAGAACATAGTAGGCAGCTTAAGAAATGTTTGTTGACTGAACAAGTTCTTCAGATGGGATTGTCAAAATCAAAGAATTGTAATGGCTGTAATTCTAAAAAGTCTGGTAGTCATGTTATTAGAACTTTTACACTAAAGAATTTACCATTTTCAAATAATTATAGATGGCATACATTATTTCAAATCATGTAATGGTCCCCAAGTGTCTAGGACCTTGGTGCTCTTTTTATTCAAACACTGAATAATAATTATCATATATATAATGATGATGATTATCATAATTAGCATTTATATAGCACCTATTATGCCAGACGCGGTGCTAAAAATAGTATCTCAGTTGGTCCTCACAAGAACCTTTGGAGGTGGGTACCATTATTACCCCCTTTTTACAGTTGAGGAAATTGAGGAAGACAGAGGTTAAGTAACTTGCACAGGATCATACAACTGGTATGTGACTGAGGCTGAATTTGAACTCCAATCTTCCTGACTCCAGGCCCAGCATTCCATACACTGTGCCACCTAACTGCCAGGAAAAAAAAAATTAAGGACTTAAGTCTCTTAAACTAGTGTTTTGAATTTATGCTTTGATTATGATTTCCATATAATCAATTTTACATTAGCTGTGCTTTTTCAGAGAGAGGCAAAGAAGAATTGATTTATGTAAATGCACTTCCTATTTTTAGGCAATATATGAAATGCTCCGAGGAGAACAGGACTTAATTGAGGATCTTAAGCTTGCCAGAAAGGTTAGTAAGTAGTTTTTACTTTTACAAATACTATTTCTCCAATTCCTACCACATCTCTCCTCAGCATCATTTAATAAAATTATTAAAATCCCATCACTTTTTCAAAAATTCTTCAAAATGTTCATTTGAATATTTATACTTGGAAATAGAAAATATCTATTCCTAAATTCTCTCTTTCGAAATAAAATCATGTTACATGGTTATCACCTCTACATGTAACATTGAACTTAGCCCATTTGGTGGTTCACTGTACTAAGATGTGTCTGTGGCAGTCTTGATGTAATTAGCTAGTTCTTCCTGTGACAAGTTTCCTCCTCTACCAATAGGCCTACCACGACCCTATGTTGAAGTTATCTATTATGTCAGAAGAAGAGCTCGCACACATATTTGGAGATTTAGATGCCTACATACCTCTGCATGAAGGTAAAACCTTTTATTTAATTTTCAGCTGCATACGAAGATCTACAGCATGTTATTTTAAGAACAACTTTAAAATTTTAATTAAAATTTAAAACTTTTTGCCTTTTTAAAAAATTTCAGATTTGTTGGCAAGATTAGGAGAAGCAACAAAGCCAGATGGGACAATAGAGCAGATTGGTCATATTCTTGTGAACTGGGTATGTTATGAGTCATTTAATCTAATTAACTTGTTAAAAAGGATAGTTTATTGAAACGTATTAGCAGATTTTTGAAAAATTTGAATCATCGAACCAGCTACAAATAAGACCCTATAACTGAGCATATTAAATAACAATAATAGTAATTGCTTATATAAAGCCCTAATGGTTTACAAAATGCCTAATGTGTTATATCATTTAATCTTCATCAAAAGGAAGAAAAACAATTTCTTTCCCTCTCCCTATCCCCACCCCTTTCTTTTTTTTTAAACATATGAGTTCACTAAGTCTTATAGGCATTAGGTGACTTACCAAATATTATTTTACAATTATTTTACAAATATTACCACACAATTATTAAATGGCATATTAGGAACTTATACCCATTTTTTTTTTGTTTCCTTTCCAGAGGGGAAAGCTCATTATTTAGTTAGAATTAGGGAAATTCTCTGTCCCTAACTGATAAAATTCTATGATGGGATTGTAAATTTAGTACTACGCAAATCCATTGTGATAAATATAGAAATTTTTAGAATTTACTATGAAAATTGTTATGTGTATAAGACTTTTGGTGATGAAGTTTATCCTAAAATCATTTAAGTTTTGTTTTACAATCTTTTAGTTGCCAGGTTTAAATGCTTATAGAGGATACTGCAGTAACCAGCTTGCAGCTAAAGCTCTTCTTGATCAGAAAAAACAAGATGCAAGAGTTCAAGATTTCCTTCAACGATGTCTTGAGTCTCCTTTCAGTAGAAAATTAGACCTGTGGAGCTTCTTGGATATTCCTCGAAGTCGCCTAGTCAAATACCCTTTGTTGTTAAAAGAAATTCTCAGACATACACCCAAAGACCATACTGATATAAAACCTCTAGAAGAAGCTGTAAGTAATAAAAGAAATTTAATCATATAAATTTTTAGAAATGTCTTATTACATTACCTTAGAATGTTGTAAAATGGTACCTTCAAGCATCAGCATCAACAAACATTTAATGTGTACTCTCTTTGAATAGATCATTTTGCACTGTACTTGGGTGCACAGGAAGATGGCAAATTCTGCCTTTTAAAACATAGTTGGGGGAGTGTAAGGATGTTATAATATTTGCTTAAATTGTCACTGCTATGAAGATGTTTTTGACTTTTAGCTGTTGGTAATACAAGGAGTACTTTCTGATATCAACCTGAAGAAAGGAGAATCAGAATGTCAATATTATATTGACAAACTGGAATATCTGGATGACAAGCAGAAGGATCCTAGGATTGATGCTAGTAAAGTGTTGCTTTGCCATGGAGAACTGAAGAATAAAAATGGACATGTAAGCTTATTTCCTTATTGGTATCAAATAAAATTAGAAACAGTTATTATTAAACCTGTTTTCTTTTCACCTCTTTTTTATATCTTCTAAAAATATCTGGAGATGTATATTGAAAGGTAACCACTGTATAAAAAAGAATCATTTTTTTTCCTTTGTGTAATCAACTGCAGGTAATATTTCAAATATTGAATAATGTGATTTTAAGATAATCAAAACTATTTTCTAAATACTTTTCTTTAAATCATGGAATTTTCAGAACTAGAAAGGACATTTAGAGATCATTTTCATTGCCTGTTGCTCATTCATGGAATTCTCTGCCTCGTGGAGTCCTTGGCTTCCTTCGGGTCTCAGCTAGTCTCACTTTCTGCCAGAAGCTTTTCCCAGTACTTTATCTTAGTGCTTTCTTTCTAAGACTGTCCCCCAGTTTATTCTGTATATATTTTGTTGCATGTTGTCTCTACACCCCTTCCAACATTCCCCATTAGACTCATTTTTTTCTCCTTGAGAAAAGGGACTGTTTTTGCATTTGTATCCTCTGTTTAGCTAAGTGCCTGGCATGTTGTAGAAACTTAATAATTGCTTATTAACATGACTTGATCATCTATTTCAACCTTCTCATTTTATGGACAAAAAATTGAAGCCTAGATTGAACTAATTTTTCATAAGGTCCAACTGATAATATCATTTTCTCAACTTAGTTTCTTACTTTTTCTCTTTAAATATTATACAGAGGTAGCAAAAAGAATATCTGATCTTTAGATTAGACTAGCCCAAATTTACTTTGAAGGACTTATCATGTAAATCAATTAATTTTCAGCTCTATCAAAATGATAACACAAATTATCAGTTGCTCTTGCCCTCCATCCCCAACTACTTTGTATTTATTTTATACTTATTCTTTATATACTTATATATGTAGTAGTTGTCTCTTCCATTAGAATGTAAGATCTTTGTGATTAAAGATTGTTTCATGTCTCAGAGCTAGGCATATATCAGAGGCTTAAAATATGCTATCAGATATCATGACCCTTGGACCATACTTTCCATGGGATGTTTTTGGCAAAGATCCTGGAGTGGCTTGCCATTTCCTTTTCCAGTGATTTAACGCAAATAAAGGTTAACTGACTTGCCCAAGATCACACAGCTAGTAAGTGTTTGAGGCTGCATTTGAACTCAGATCTTCCTGACTGCAAGCCTAACACTCTATCTGCTAAGCCATCTAGCTGCCTCTAGTAATATTGTGCCAGTCTTCAAAAATAATACTTTCATATTTTTTTTCTCTCATTTCCCCAGAAACTCTATATTTTCTTATTTCAAGACATCCTTGTCTTGACTCGTCCTGTTATTCGCAGTGAGCGCCACTCTTACCAAGTCTACCGTCAGCCTATTCCTGTTCAAGAGCTGGTTTTAGAGGATCTGCAGGATGGTGATGTGAGAATGGGAGGTTCTTTTAGAGGTGCTTTTAGCAACTCAGACAAAGGTAAAGAAAAAAGTTTTTGATAATTCCTTTTTTTATTTAATGTTAATATATGTATGAGCCTTTAAGAAGTTTAAATAAATTAAATCCTTTAATTTCTTTTGTAAGCACAAGTTGTTAGATCACTAAGCATAAACAAATGTTGCTAATTAGAGATAATTGTGCTAATTAATTTTAAATGGTGTCTGGTACTGAGATGTGGTATGCAGCATCTTTTCCTGTAATTCACCAAAGCATAATCCAAAGTATCTTCGTTCTAGGAAAACATTTTTCCTCTGATTGTTCAAAATAAAACCATCTTGTCCAAGTATTCTTTTAAATGGTCTGAAATTTAAAAAGTGAAAGGTAGAACTGGCTTTGGGATCAGGAAAACCTCAGTTCAAATTCTGCTCCTGGCACACAATAGCTGGGTAGCCTTTAGTTTCAGATGAGGTGCTGGTCTGCTTTACTGGGAGAGTTCCTTCCTCCATAAACAGGGAAAGATTTCTTCCTCCTTCCCCACCCCCAACCACTCCAAAAAAGGTACTGGGTTTCACAGAAATTAAGCCACACTTCAATCAACTAGCGAGTAATTAAGGACTGGAAATATTCTTCTTTTTGTATCTTTTGAGATTTATAATGCATACCCAACATCCATCAGATTGTTCTCATGTTAGTAAAGTGAAAAGGGCAGAAAATTTAAGTAAGTCTCCAAATTTCCTTCTGTGTCTGTAAAATCTTTTAAGGGAAGCAAAATTGTCAGTCTTATTAGTGGTATAATCTCTTTTTTAAAATATGATTTCCTTTTTTTATTTTTTACAGCTAAAAATATCTTCAGAGTTCGTTTTCGAGAGCCTTTGCCAGGGCAGTCCCACACTTTACAAGCTAATGATGTGTTCCATAAGCAGCAGTGGTTCAATTGTATCCGAACCGCTATTGCCCCCTTTCATCAGACCACCAGCCCAACAGAGTTTAAGGGTTTGTCAGAGCTCAGTAAGGGATGTGAAAAGAACAACTCTTTGGGATCACACATCAAAGCCCAAAGGAAGTCATCAGCACTTTCTGGTCTCATTCCTCTAGAAGTGGATGAAAATTCCCCAGAATATACTTCCAGTGTAGCTGGAAATGAAGACTCCACAGGTATAAAAGCATACAGAATACAATCTGGGTCCCAAAAAGCACGAGAGAAAGCTCACCTGAATGATACAAGGAAAGAAACTTTGGTATAAAGGGGACCATGTACCAATTGAAGAAAAGACTTTATAAATATGTACATTTTTTTTTCATGTAATGTGAACATCCTAGGGTTACTTTATCCTAATGTATTGGTTTTTTAAAAGGCAGCTACTGGTATACTAATAACTTTTTTAAACTAAGGTCTGTTTTTTAAAGAATATGGAATTTATATTTTCTTAATTTGTCAAACATTTTTAAGGCTTAGTGTAATTAGATTGGAAATCTAAAGGATACATTGTTCATAAGTTCAAATTTCCTGTGACTTCTTTTTTTTTCTATTTTTTTCCCAATTTTTACCGTTTGTGTTTTAAAATTTTTGAGTTCCAAAATTCTTCCTCCCTTCTCACCCCTTAATGAGAAAGCAAGTATTTTGATATAAATTTTACATGTTCAGTCCATGCAAAACATTTTCATATTAGTCATGTTGTGAAAGAAAACACAGACTAAGGGGGGAAAAAAACCAAGAAAAATAAATAAAGATATAACTTCTTGATATTTGAAATGTCAGCAAAACTCACAATTTTACAAATGCTAATTCTTTACCAGCATTTTTTCCAAAAACCTTACAACTGAACTTTTCTTAAAACTTAATTTTTACACAGGCACTTAAAATCTGCATAGTATATATCTTTATTATTTTAAAATCTCAATTGAAGTAGAAATTCTTTGGAAAACAGACCATGGAATTCAGTAGTTTCTCTTTTGATAACTGGAACTCAGTTTTTTTACTGCACATTCTTCATTTCTCATTCACATAACCTGCCAACTATTTACTTTTTTTTTCTTTGTAAAGTAGTATTAAGGGTTTTCTTTTTCAAAGATTTTTGATGGTTGTTCAAGTTGGCATTTCTTTAAAGTTTGACCTTCCTTGTCTTAAAATATGTGTATATATGTGGGTGGGTGTGTATACATATATATTTTTTTAAAAACAATTTTGGCCATACTATCTCTTGAGCCATCAAAAAGATAGCATCTTTTAAATGTAACATTTGGGGGGGGGGGTGAACCGCCATCAAAAGGCTTGATTATGCCCTACACCACTGAAAGAGGGCTACTGTGATGCACAGTGAAAGGCTTAGGGCAAAAGAAGAGGGAAGGAGAAAGTTGGGTTGACTGGTAACAGGCTTCAGAAGGAAAAAGGGAGTGGTTCTGTCTTCAAGTAAAATGGCTGGTTTCTGCCAGAATGTGAAAGAATAAAGTATTGAGGACAAACAAAAGAGGTATAAAGCAAGTTGAAGAGGGCCAGAGGGAACTGAGTTTTATTTGCAAGGTATTAGGAACAGTGAATAAGAAGTGAATTTGGGATAAGAAATGACGTGGAGAAAATTAAATCTTGACAAAATTGGTCAATGTTATTATTTTCGTGGTTTAATTTCACAAGAGTAAAGGCTTGGGAGGTCTTTCCAAAATGTTTCCAAGGTGATGTTTTATAAGTAAAGTTATTACAGTTTTGTTTTCCATCTGTTAAGAAAAAACACACAAGTCCAGTGCATCCCTAAAATGGCTAAAATTTTTATCATGGCGTATATATTTTGCAGTGGAAAAGAAAATTGGACAAGTTTGTAAATACATGAAACCAAATGAGGGGGTGTCTGTATAAATGAATTATATTATTAAAAAACCCAAACTCTCCCCAAAAGTTTCTTGTATATGTGTATATTCGTATGTATGTTGTGTAATGTAAATATAGGGCATGTTGATATATTAAGTTTACTTCTTTTTAAATCACCTGTATCACCCTCTGCCCTCTCCCTCTCAGGAGATCTTAAATACTTCAGTTAAAAAAGGGGCTATGCCAAGCCCTCTTTTTTCCACAGCTCTATAGTGCAAATAACCTCAACGTCATTCCCCACACTGTTTTATGTAAGTCTCAGAGGAAAAGGTGCCCCTTCTTGTAGAGTTATCCCTTCTACTTGTGCCCTTGATCCCATTCCCTTCTGTCTCTTCTGGGGGCTTTCCCTTAATATTATCATCTCCTCTCTTCTCTCTCATCTTTCCTTAGCTATTAGTTCCTCAATGCTCAGATATTTCCCGTCCTTTAAAAAAGCTCACCTGATCCCCCTCAAGCAATCTTTTTTCTTTCACAACCAAACAACTAGAAAAGGTTGTGTTTGTATTAACTTCCTCCATTTTCTCACCTCCCATTCCTCATTTCCTTGAAATTTGACTTCTGAACTCATCACTCATTCTTTCCAAGTGCTTAGTTGACAACCTTGATGATCTTTTCTCAGTCTTTCTCTAACACTATTGACCACCTTCTCCTAGAGTCTCTTTCCTCTCTGTGTTTTCATGACATTGCTCTCTTCCGATTCTTTCCCACCTGTTTGGCTTCCCTTCCCCAGCCTTCATCATTCTTGTTCTACCTCTATGCATGAGTGTACCAGAAGGCTCTGTCTTGGGATGCCTTCTCTCTGTACTCTTATTGGATCTGTTCAGATCCAGTGGGTTCTATGCACATAACCACTAGATCCATATATCCAGCCCTAATCTACATCTCCAGCTGCATATTCCATAGTCATCCCAAACTCAGTGTGCTCTAAGCAGAATTCACTTTCTGTCCTCTGTTCCCTCTCTGCCCCTTTCCTAGTCCTCCACTGTTCCTAACTTCTTTATTTTTGTTGAGAGCACTATGATCCTTCCTGTTGCCCAGGTTCTTGACCTTGGATTCGTCCACAATTCCTCCCTCTTGCGTAATCCTCACATCTAATAAATTGCCGGATCTTGTTGGTTCCATCTTAATTATATATCTCACATCAGTTCTCTTTTTTCCCCACTCACATGACCACCACACTACACCCTCATCACCTCCTGCCTAGATTATTGGACTAATTGGTCTCCCCTCTCCATCCACCACACAGCTGCCAAATTGATTTTTCTAAAACAAAGGTGTGACCATGTCACTCCCCTGCTTGAGAAGCTCTAATAGCCCCCTCTTGCCTCCAGAATAAAGTATAAATACCTGTTGGGCTCCTCGTGATCTGATTCCAAACTGCCTTTCAAGACTTATTGCATATACTTTACATTCCAAACTGTCCAGCTTACTATTTCCCTATACCTGACATTCCATCACAGTTCTGTGCCTTTTAACATGCATCTGCACTTCTCTCCTCTACCTCAAAGAAATCCAAGTTTCTTTATAAGTTTGGCCCAGGTGCCACCTCCTATAGGAAGCTAAACCGGTCTTCCCAGTTGCTGTTATCATGCCCTTAGAAATTGCTTTGTGTATCTAACAGAGGAACTGTTTTAAGCTTCCCCTGAACATCCAACTTTAGTATTGCTAATTAAGGATTTCATATTTTATTTTGGCACTGGATACTTTCCAATCAAACAGCCCAAGTCTTTTGGTTTTTTGGTGGGGAGTGTCTCATGGTGTGGCTAAACTCTCCAGTGGCAGCAACTTTCCCTGCCATCAGCCACTGCCACATTCCTCAGGATTTTTTGAAACTCACAAGGCCACTGGACACTTTCATCCTGGATTATTCATTCACATAAGCTCAAGAAAGAGCACAAAGATATATGAAAGCAGCCAGACATCCCAGCACAATCTTCCTGATTAAATCCTGCCACATGGACGGGATTGCTGTCGCACTGTTCTAGAGAAGAATATTGTCCTTTCTGGAGTCATCTTGTTACCTGGAGAACCACAATGAAGAGACTTCAGCCAGAAACTATCTTTTCACAGGTCCCCTGAATTTTATGGCTAAGCAGCCCATCAGGGTACTCTTCACCATCTCCCTTTACAAGTTCCTGAATCACATGTATATGTAGAAATAGACTCCTACCATATTTCCACAAAGTTCAGTTGAAATCAGACAGGGAATAACTTCACATGCTCCAAGGAATGGCCCTTCTAGGCCAGTTCACCTGCATTCATTCATATACACATAAATATGCATGTGTATACATGCACATTCATGTTTATTATGTGTGTGCCTCCCAATAGGATTTTGTTTTCTACACGAGTATTTTTTCTCCCAATAGGATATAAGCTCCTTAAGGGCAGGGATATTATCTCCCATTCATCTTCCCCCTTTTCCACTTTTTGTTCTTGTAGTTATGCATTTTGAAATAGTTATAGACAAGAAAGATGTCTTGACAAATGAAAATTAAAATCAAATTTTCCTAGTCACTAACTACAGACTAGATCTATAAACTCCACAAAATACTACAGCAAGCCCAAGTTGATTTATTTATCGCACTCTGAAAAAAAAGTGAAACCAAAAACAAGTGATGCCAACTATAGGACCTTGTATACAAAATGTCCCAATTTTAATAGATTAAAACTGCACTACAACTTTTGGGTTGCCCTGTATGTAATACTGTAGACTGATCCACATCACAGAAAATGAATATGGACTAGATTTGAAACTATTTTAACAAGCTCAGAAATTCCAGGATAAGAATCTGCAACTGAAGCAACCTTGTGTTTTCTAAGCTCTAACTCATAAGTATTATAGATTTAGAGCTAGATGGACGCTAGGAAAGCATCTAATCCTTTTACGCGTGAGGAAATTGAAGTCCAGTGAAATGACCTGCTGAGGCATACAGAAAGTAGAACCAGTATTTAAGCTTAGGTCCCTTGACTCAAAATCCAGGTGAAAGGAACCTCAGAGTCCATCTGATTCAACTTTAACAAGGACCACATTTATAGTCGTCTCCTCTTTGAAAATTCTAGTGAGGAAAACCTAGTACTTCAAGTTTATCCTTGTATCAAAACTAAATTCCCCTCTTTGCACCTCCTGGTGCCAAGTAGAATAAATCTAAGCCCTCTTCTACGGATAGATCTTCAAATATCTGAAGACAGATAATCTCTCTCCCCTAAATCTTTTCTTTTCCAAACTAAGTTTCCTTAGCTCCTTTAGCTAATGTTCATATTGCATGGTCTCAAGGCCCTAATTGCCATCAACTTTCATTCAGCAAGTTAATACAGTAAACTGGGGGGAGGAAGGTGGCAGGGAGGGGAGGTTTGCTTTTAATTGCTAAAATCAAATTGCTGTCTTTTATTTTTATATCATTCTCATTTCCAAGTGCCTTTCTTCCCTTTCTTATCTGGTGAGCAATCCCATATAATAACAACACCAAAAATTAGAGTCAGGAAAAAAAACAATTCAGCAAAGCTCACCAGCATACATCTGATGATATATGTCCCCCACATCTGCCAAGAAGGAAAAAAGATATTCTTTCTCAACTTTTCTCTAGTACCAAGATAGGTCATTATAATTATTAAACATAGGGTGTTTTTCAGTGCATTTACATTGTTGTAGTTATTGTGTATGTTATTTTCTTGGCTCTTCTTACTTTGTATCATTTCATCTAAGTCTTATGCTTCTCTGAATTCATAATATTCAGTGGTTTCTTATGGCTCAGTGATATCCATTACAATTTATGGACCACAATTTTTTTAGCCATTCCCTAACTGAAGGGTATCTTCTTTGCTATTGCAAAAAGATGCTGCTACAAATATTTTAAGGTATATGGGACCTTTTTGACTTTTTAACCTCCATAGAGTATATTTCAGAGTGGGGACTGTGGATGAAAGGGAATAGATATTTTATTCATGTGTTTACTTTAGTCTAATTCCAAATTGTTTTCCAGACTGGTTGGACCAATTCACAGCTCTGCCAGCACTGTGATATAACATACTTTCAGTTGTTGTGGGGCAGCTCCCTTCAATCTATACCCTCAGAATTTCAACTGAGATGCCAGTAAAGAAAGGAGAATTTTATTATCTGGTGATATCTGTATATTTCAGATAAAACAGAAAAGACCCACTTGTATGAATTCAAAGAACTAACCACCCCCCAGATTTCTCAGTGGCTAATGCCTAGTGTATTTGTATTGTATTTTCATCAAAAATCATAATTAGGGAGCTAAAAAAATGTAAGGACCACCCAGCCCAACACCTTCATTTTACAGATGAAACTGAAATTCAAAAATGCTAACAATGGCTTGCCTAAGATTACCCAGTAAAAAATACTCTGTTTCTCTTGATTCCTGGGCTAGTATTCCTTCTACTATACCATTAGATCTCTCTTAGACACCAACTTTTATGGTTTCTCAACTAGATCTTTCTGTTGATAAACATTTAAAGAATAAAGAGGTAGAGGAAGATGTTTGTTTTTTGGATTTTTGTCTTTTAAAAAGAGGATGGGAAAATTAATTGTTCCATAACAGTCTAAATTCCTGTGAAGAGGAGCTTACATGAATTTCACAGCCTAGGAAACTTCATCCTTCCTTCCCACAATGTCAGAAGCAGCTGGAACCCAAGGTTATTTACTTTAGAGCTGTCTCAGTTTCAGTCCCCCAGATACTGGGGTTGAGAATTCCACTGATTCTCCAACTAGATTTTCATAATCATATACCTTTTATTTATGGCACTTTACATATAATATTTAAAGCACTTTCACATCCCACTATACAGTGGCCAATAAGGTAAGGAAGTTATTTTTATTTAGTAAGCATTTATTAAGTGCCTACTGTGTGCTAGTAACTGTGCTAAGTTCTGGAGGTACAAAAAAAAAAGGCAAAAGACAGTCCCTGCCCTCAAGAAGCTCACAGTCTAATGGCAGACACAATATGCCAACCAGTATTTACAAACAAGTAATATCCAGGATAAATTGGAAATAATCAATAGAGGGAAACCATCAGAATTCTGAAAGATTTGGAAAGGCTTACTGTAAGAAAGTGGGATTTTATCTGGGAAGGACAGAAGCCAAAAGGCAAAAATGAGAAGGAGAGCATTCTAAGCATGGAAGACAGAAAAAGCCTGGAACAAGCAGAGAAATGGAGGGTCTTTCATGGAACAGCCTATAGGCCACTGGATCAAAGAATATATGAAAGTCAATAAGTAAGACCAGCAAGGCATGTTTCAGGGTGGACTGGGCTGAATTATAAAGGGGCTTTGAATGCCAACTAGTGGGTAATTATATTAGACCCTGGGGGTCACAGGAAACCACTGGAGTTTATTATGGGTGACATGATAGGACCTGTACTTTAGGTCACTTTTGGCGGAATGGGGGATGGACTAGAATGGGAAGAGATTTGTGTCAGGTAGATCAACCAGCAGGCTGTGTCAATCAAGCAGGCATGAAATGGTTAAGTGCCCTGCATAGGGTATGGCAGCGTCAGGAAAGAGAGTAGCATTAACAGATGAGGAAATGGAGATTAAATTAATTACCTAAAGTCACCCTGCTTTAGAGATAGACCTAGAGCAATAATCCAGATCTGACTCTTATTTGAGGGCTAATACTTCACATATTAGTTTTGTATGTATTCTGGGCATATGTATGTACCTATTGTCTCCCTCAATAGAATGTATGGTCTTTGAGGGCAGGAACTGGAGGGGGGGGGGGTCCGTCATACCTAGCATAGTAACTTTCTTATAGTAGGCACTTAAAATGTTTGTAATCTTTTGAGGGAACTTCCAAAACATCCATTTGAACATTTGAGAGATTCACCTGCTTGGTTTCAATGTCTACAAACTTAACTGAATCCCCAAATTCTTGAACATAGGAACACTAAGAAACACGCTTGAGAAAGACATGTGAGAAGAGATATGTAATATACCGCAAAAACATTTTCAGAGTTTGAGAGTCAAGTATCAGGAAAAGCAGAAACATTTTACGTGTAGTATTTATTTGACAGGTTACCAGAACAAACAAAAAGCCTCCAAAAAACTTTTAACCTAAAAAGATTACTTACACTTAATATTTTCTCCACATGAGTATTCCCTAGTTATCTCTCAGCAAAGAGTGTGAAAGTGTTATTTTTACAAATACTGAGCACCTTTAATCTCACTTCAAAATAAAGGGGACATTTAAAATTTTTTATTGCTATCTCTTATCTTTATTTCGCCTTCATTTCTCAATAGATCCGTTCTTTCCCAGAGAGAAACATTCTAAATTTGTAGCAAAGAATTTTTTTTTTTATTTTTTTAAGGTGAGCAAATGTAACCACAATGCAGCAAATCAAGTTCAACACTATTGCTCAGCATTCCTCGTCAGTAATCACCCGTCTCTGCAAAGAAGTGAAGGAAAAGATTCTTGGGGGGAAGGGAAGGGAAGAAGGGGAGGCCAGCCTTGGATCATTGCATTCAGTTTTGATTTTTGTTACCGTTCTTGTCCATTTGCATTTTTGTTATTGTGCATATTGCTTACTTGTTTGCTAAAGTTTGCACCAGTTCATGTGTTTTCATATATTCTTCATATTCATTTCTTATGACATGTTAATGTACTGCCAAATATTCACATACCACATTGTTTAGTCATTCCCCAGTTAATAGGCATCTACTTTGTTTCTATTTCTTTGATATTACAAAAAACATTGCTATAAACATCTTGGGGCATTTTGTCCCTTTCTATCTTTGATCTACTTCGGTAGCCTCATGATCTGTTCTCTGGACCAAAGGATATGAATGTTTTAGTCACTGAGAGCGTAATTCCAACTCCCAATTCTACCATCACCGTCCAACATTGACTAATGCCATCTTTTGTCATCTTTGCCAGTATGCAGATTGTAAAGTGAATCCTCAGAGTTGTTTGAATTTGCATTTCTCTTATTACTGGTGATTTGGAACACTTTCATACAGTTGTTAATTTCCATTTGGTAATAACCTTTGGTGTTACATATTTGTATTAGTTCTCAATACATCTTTTATTTTGAGTTTATACACCCAAAAAGGAGTATTCCCATTCATGTAGCAGAATAAAAAAAGAGAATTCTATACAAAACTGAATTTCCATTTTATACTCCTTGCTTGGGGAAAGGAAGGGAGGGAGGTACAGAGAGGGATAAAAAATAAACTCTTGATATTACTTCCAAAACTTCTGCTTCTCTGTCTTTCCTTCTGAACTTCCTTCTCTTTTATGTGGAAATTTATAATTGACCTCTTTGGCGGGGGGGTGGGGGGGGGGGATATCACTGGTGCTAAATCACTTCTTCCCATCCCCAATTGAAAACAAATCCAACTACTTGCCATTTCCAGAAGTGTATGTCTCTGCACTGTGTCCATCATCTGTCATGAGGTGGGTAACATGCTTTATTTCTGTGAAGATGGTTGATTATCAGTTCTTAAGTTTGTCTTAAGATTATGTATGAAACTGTGAATCTCCATTTCCTACTTTTGCTTTATATATGTAATAAATTCTATACATTACTTTCCAAGTGTCTGGCTTATCTGTGCTTCCTTCTGAACTTTTTTGTTCCCTTCTGTGAATATTTTTTTTACTGTTAAAAGGCCCTTTTTTATTCATCATTGTTCCTAACCTTTCCCCCCTGAAGCCTCCATCCAAACTTTAAAAAATGATAGAGGGAGAAAAATAAGTTTGTAACAAAGAAACATAGTTGAGCAAAGTGAATCCACACATTGGCAATTCTCAAATGTTTTCTTTCTATGCTTTGAGTTTTATCTCCTCTCTGACAAGAATATCTCATCAAAGGTCCTCAGAGTTCTTGAGTCTTTAAAAACTTGTTTTTCTTGACAATGTCCCTATTCTTTGGCAAATTGTTCCCCTGGGTCTGCTTACTTCACTCTCCTTTAGGTCATACTACCCAGGATACTTTTGACAGAGTCTGTTTCATCATTTCTTATGGTGCAATAATATGCACTCTGCTACATTTAGCAATTGAAGAAAAGTATAAAACAATCACAAAGTACTTTTCACCCAAATACAGTAATAGGGAAAATAGGAAGAGGGGAGTTGTTAGTTTTTTCTGAGGTGTGGGGGCAGATAAATGCGTTCAGTTTTAGACTCATTGCATTTAGGATATCTATAGGACATCCAGGTTGAGATGTCCATTAGGCAAGTGAAAATTAGACTTGAGGTCAGGAGAAAGTATAGGAATAAATACATCTGAGGATCCTCTGCATGGATGCATAGAGATGACAACTGAATTCATTGGAGCAGATGAGATAACCAAGTGAAATAGAATAGATAGAGAAAAGAAAAGGAGCGAGGGCAGATTCTTGGGGACACCGATTATGAGTGAACTGATGATCATGCAAAGGAGACCAAGGAGCAGTTAGACCCATAGAGGAAAGAGTATTGAGGAGAAGGTAATTAACAATTTTAAAGGCTGCAAAGAGTTCAAGAAGGATGAAGATTAAAGACTCCTTGGGCCATTAAGAGACTGGTGACTTTGGAGAGAGCAGTTTCAAATGAATGATGTTGAAAACCAGAATGCAGAGAAGGAGGAAAAGAAAAGAAGGTGAAAGGAAGTGTAGACACCCTAGGGCCTTCTTAAGGACTTTAACCATTAAGTAGAAGATGGATATATCAAGTGAGCATTTTTTGAGCATGAAGGAGATGTTTGTTGGCAGTAGGAACAGACTGAGGATAAGCCAGAGAGGGGATGAAAGAGGGGCAATCTGCTGGAAAAGATGGGACAGTGCATTTAGGAGGGTTTGCAAGGAGAAAGGCTGCCTCCTCATGTGAAAGAGGGATGAGGGAGGAAATCGTAGCTAAAAGTGTCAGGATGATGTGAGATGAGGAGAGGAGAAAAGGGAACTTTCCCCAGATGACCTCAATGTTTTTTTCTGCTGAATAATGAGGCAAAGTTCTCAACTATGGCATGAGGAATAGGAAGCCACAGAAGATCTGAAGAGGGATGAAAGGTTCAGAAAAGCCACTGTGGTGAGCGGAATAGTGGATGGATTAGGTAGGTATACAAAGATCTCCTTACTACATTGAGGAACCAGTTATGTAATAAATTTGTAATAAACCCAGTCAGCATAATTTCATGATTTTATCTAGTTTCTATTTGATAGTATGTGAGCAGAGTGCAATGAATGGTAGGAGTAATATAAGGTTTGAGGCTTGGCAGGGCAAGGATAAGAGGACAAGGACTGGGGTTAGGGGGAAGGACACCTGTAAGCTTGAAGCTCTTCGGGCCCTCTAGGTTCTCAAGTGCGACCCTTTGACTGAATCTAAACTTCACAGAAGGGGATTTGTTCTGTGAAGTTTGGATTCAGTTAAAGGGCCATACTTGACCTAGAGGGCTACATGTGGCCTCCAGGTCACTGGCTCCCTACCCTTGCAACTAGAATGAAGAAGATGGAGCAGCTAGTTGGTGCAGTGAGTAGAGCACTGGACCTGGAGTCAGGAGGACTCAAATCCAGCCTCAGATTTAACACTCGTTAGCTGTGTGACCTTGGGCAAGTCACTTAACCCCAATTGCCCTGCCTTTTTCTCTCCAAAAAGACAAAAAATAAAATCTAGAATGAAGAAGAGAGTGTAGAGTTTAACTGGCTCACCAAAGGGTCAAGATCAGAAAAGAGAAGCATGTTTAGTCAGTGTATAAGGTGATAGCCTGGAAAAAACCTGAGGGGTAGAAGGTTTGGAAGCTATGGTAAGGATGATGGTACTTAGAGTTACAAGGTAGAGGAGAAGGTGGAATGACAATAGATTATGATCAAATAAGAAGGCAATGGCAAACCACTCCATTATCTCTGCCAAGAAAACCCCAAATGGATTCACAAAGAATTGAACATGACTGAAAAACAATTGAGCAGCAAATGAAGCAGACGAAGGAATTTCAGAGTTCATGAATCTGGAGGTAAAGCTCTTATCAGTGATGACAAGATTAGTTGTCTGATTATATCTGTGTTAGTGGAGTGGGGTGGAGGAGCAGGTCATGAAAAATGAGCACCTTGAAGAATTGGGTGGTCAGGATGCTCAAGGGAGTCATTATGTCTTCTGAAGTCCTCTAGTATAAGGGCAGGAGTTGTGGAACAGAAGAACCAGGAGAGTGAGCCAGACACTTAACTAGCTGAGGAAATGTATTTGGTGCACGATAGCTACCAGAATCTTGATTGGGTGATAAATAAGGATTGAATGACCTTCAAAGGAGGGGTTCCTGAGTGATGGTGGCAGATAGAGAGCCTGGCGCAACGAGTTAGGGGTTGGGTATGAATGGAAGAATAACTAGTGCTAGAAAGGAAGGCCACGGAGGCTATGTCATCAAGATGGAGTCAGGTCTTAGTGAGAGACAGAAGAAGTGAAGAGGAGAGAAAAAAGTGAAGATGAAAATTAGTTTGTAATCTTTGGGGCGGGCATCCAGTGGAAAGGATGGGTAGCTTTTAAGTGTGACGTTGTGGGGGATGGGTTGAGAAGGGTAGGAATAAGGAAACATCCACTATAAGCAGAGAATGAGATTTGAACAATGCCAGTAGGGGTTAGGAATCACAGGGATGGGATGGGATGGGATGGGATGATGGCTAGAAGTACTTTAATCATTGAGGATTTAAATTAGATTATCAATGTCCATTGGGATTCAGTTTCAGAATGGAGTTGTCCCCTAAGTGTCAGAAAGCTGTGTATAACTGGAAAACAAGGGAAGGGGAAGGAAGGAGGAGTGCTGGATGCCTGAGTGGAGTCAAGACAACTATTGTGGGGTTGTAGGAGGCCAAAGATGGTACCTGAAATGACAGGATGGCTTGGAAGCTCTCCTCCTTCCAGGCAAGTGCAGACAAGGCATTTGGTTAAATCCTTTTTTATTCTCGTAACAGAAAGTCATGGTGTTATGGGTAGAATGGGTATGGGTGGTTAGTGAAACTAGTGTGACTTCAAGTGACAGTTCCTAACAGTAATGTCTCCCTGATTGGCAAAGAGATCAGCTAACACTGTTTCAGTTATCTTGGTTCTCTCTCAGTGTGGCGATTGGTTTTTATCAGTTTCTATATTCTTTAAAATGATGATAATTTACATCAAAATCTTCTTCCTTTATTTCCAGTTTTTATGTAGACCCACCTTTGGGCTATCCCCCCCAACTCAGTACCTACAAGTTTGCAAGCTGAGTTTCCAGGAGATCCCTGATTTAGTGTTGCAGGGCACCCGTTGGCCCACATACCCTGCTACTGAAAACAGTGACCATAAATTATTCCCTACATAAACACAGGGCACAATTTCCCACAAATACACAGTGTCCTAGGGAAACTGAATAGACATAACCTTAAAGTACAGTGGTAGTCAGGAAAATATGGAAAACACATGTGGCCAAAGCTACTCACTCACCCAGTACTGCATTGCCTAAAAGTCCTTTCCCTCCCAGTGGAGCCTTCATAGAGCTCTCTATTGCCAAGCCTCATTTTCCCTTAAATCTAGACCTAACGTTCTTTGCTTGCAGAGTCCTGTTCCTTGAAGCTACTTCTTGCCACAACTGGTTGCCTTTCTATATCTATATCTTTTGAGTACGTGCAGCTTCTGCTCTCTCAACTATGCCTCCAGCATTCTGAAACTGATTCTTCAGTGGAGAAATTCTCCCCTTTCCTCCAAGAGGTAAAGAAAGAGCTTTGTTTATTACAGGCTGTTATCTCCTGCCTCAACTGCTCTGAACTGTGGTACTGTCTCCAGAACTTAATTATTTAAAGCACCCAGGCATAGCTAATTTTTGGCACAGTTAATCACGTTTCTCCTTCTGAATTCAGAGAGTAAAACTTGAATTCAAAAAATTCACCTAGTGCGAGCACCTTAAACCAATTCTGTCAGTTGCCTTAATTTACCCTCAAAGGAAATGCTATGAATACTTCCATTCAGCTGGAATTTCCTTATGTCATTCATTCTCTTCTTTTTTCTAGCAAGAATGTCAATAATGATAGGACTCAATTCCTCTAGTAGTCAATTTGTTGGAGCTCACATTTAGAATGAAAACAGCTAGTTTGTAGATAATCTAAAAACAGTGGTTCTTAGCTCTTTCAGTGTCCTTTTAAATTTGCCATTGTCATTGCCGAAGCACAAGATGACCACATAGTGCTGAGTGCCATATTGCATTTTACTTTGTTTCATTGACTGCCATGGCCAAAGAATTCATAACCTAATGACCAATCTACTGATAATGAGTCTGTCTGTAGTTGGCTAGGTTCATATGTAAATAGCAAACATGATTGATCTATCCCTGGAATTATAACTGAAACCTTTTGACAGCAGTGTAATATGGTGGAAAGAAAGAAGATATCTGGGTTCAAATCTTGAATTTATTAACTCTGTGACCATGAACAAGTCAACTAAGTTCTTTGAACCTCGCTACCTTATTTGTAAAATGGGAATGATACCAATGTGTTTCACCAGGTTATTGTGAAAATCAAGTAATGTCACATACAAAAGGTGATTTGCAAACTTTAAAAGTGCTAGATAAAATAGCAGCTTACTTTTGCTACTGTTTCCATGTTAATAAATCTGTTAGAGTCTGCATTCCATTGTCATCACCTGTGAGCACCTAGAGCCATTTTCCACACCATGATGAGGCATCATGTACATAAATACAGTAACAAACACAAGTCAGTACACGGACTTTTGTTTTTAATTCTTTAGCTAAGAAGCAAGCTTCATCCAATATGGGCCTGATGACAGACTCTGTGTTGTTACAGACTGCCTCATGAGCTCCCATACTCTGAGTCTCTTTGAACCTGGTCCTCTAGCCCTAGACATTCTCTTTTCTTGTGCCCAGATCCATACAACCACTCCAGTCAGCTATATGGGTGACAGTGCCTGCCTCTAACCATCCCTATGCACACATAACCCAAGTCACTCTAAATAGAAGTTTGAGGGCCCTTTGCCTAAGGTCCTTAAATGTGGCCTCAAATTCCTCAAGGATCAGTACCCAATACACCCCTTTAATTTTCATATACCTCAGATCACTCTAATGTCTCTCTCACCCTGTCACTAAAAGTAAACACTCCATATTCTACCCACTCAAATAACAAGTATATCCTATACACACCTGTGCTCGAATGCCACTTTCATCACAAATGCATAGGATTTAGGTTACTAACAAACCTACTCATTCACTATCAGAATTGTAACAAAAAGGGGCAGCCAGACTTAGCACCACACCCTGAAATAACTGGCCATGTAACTTTGAGCAAGTTACTTAACCCCGATTGCTCATTAAAAAAAAAAAAAGAATTGTAACAAAACTCTCATAGTCCTGAGGGTTATTTGCACCTGAAAATAACGGCAGCTGAAAGCCATTTCCATTTTAGTGCAGAGCTGGTCCACTCCACTAGACAAGTTTAAAGATGCATGTTGGCAAGTTCACTGTAAAGTGACAGACTTTTTAGCCACAGCAACTCTGGAAGACCATCTATGAACCTACGGACACCTTACCATCTGTGCTGGTTGGAGAAGAGCCCGCCTCGCCAAAACCTGAGAGCTTTGGAATATTAAAGTATCCCAACCCCTATCTCCCTTCATGGCTCTGCTCCTACACCACGCTGGTCAACACTTACTAGGATTTTTTTTTTTTTGCAACCCTCCCCTCTTGTTTAATTATATTTACTTTGTATATAATTATGTAACTGGGGATATACTGGTAAATAATTGACAGCTTCCTGGGGGAGGGAGGGCAGGAATGTACTTATGGCCCACTTTTATGTTAAATCTGCTTTATTAACATTTTCTCCATCTCTTTCTTAAGTCTAGACACTCAGTGAAACAATAAATCAAGCTCTGATTTGTAGCGTTTACCAGTTTCCGAGGTATAAATACAGTCAGCTCTCAAGGCACTTGGAGCCTTGTGTCTAGTCCTGGCTTATTGAAACTAAAGACTATAGCGCCTGTGGAGGACTTTGCCAAGACCAGAAAGAACCTTTGGACTAGACTGTTCAGAGACATGCAGGGAAACCCATTCATTTTGGGGTCCTAGAAGGACTTTCTGTCCAAATCTAGGGGTGGCAGACAGGGGATTACAAGCTCTATGCAGACCCGGGAGCTAGAAGAGGAGAGATGGAAGTAAGTAAGGAGTAGATCAAAGCTGAGATTTGGTTAAACCGGCAGTTGGGGCAGCTGGTAAGAGTAGAGGCTAATGGCTTCCTTTATTTCTTCTGTTTTCCCCAGCACAGGGCTAGGAAAATTTCCACCCAAAATGTTAAATCTCAATCCTTTCTTTGGAATCCCCCTTGGACAAGCTCTAACTATGTATCCCTCAGAGTTCTGTAGGGGCTTGTCTTCTCTTGCCTCTCCATACTACTTCACCTGGCGATTTCATCAGCTCCCATGGATTTATTTATCATCTTTATGCTGATAACTCTCAAGTCTACCTATCCTGCCCTAACCTCTCTCTGAATTCCAATATCACATCTCCATCTGCCTTTCAGACATCTTGTTCAAGACAGAACTCATTATTTTTCCACTTCAACTCTGTTCCTCTCCTACCTTCCCTTTTACTGTAGAAGGCAACAGTAGTTGAGACTGAGGCTTACAACCTAGGAGTCATTCTGGATTCCTCACTATCATGGTCCCTTCATCCAAGCTATTGTCAAGGCCTGTCTATTTGACCTTTACAACATCGCTCAAATATACGCCCTCAGGTACAGGCCCTCATCACTTCACATCTGGTTTATTATCATAGCCTGCTGGTGGGTCTGCCGATCTCACTTCTCTCCTCACTCCAATCCACATCGTATTCAGTCACTAAAAGTATTGTCCTAAAGTCTAAGTCCAATCATGTGATTCCTCCTACTCAAACTCCGGCAGGTTCCTGTTACTTCCAGGATCACATACCAAATGCTCTGTTTTGTATTCAAAGCCTTTCATAACCTAGCCTTCTCCTTCCTTTCCAGTCTTCTCACACCTTATTCTCCACTCCAAGTACTCTCTCCACAAGTAAGAAACTCATCTCTCAGCTCACAGCACTTTATCCCCATGCCTAGAATGCTCTCTGTCCTCTGTTCCAACTACTGACCTTCCTGGCTTCCTTTAAGTCATCTTTTACAGAAAGCCTTTCCCAATCTCTCTTAATCCTAGGGCCTTCTCTTTGTTAATTATTGCCTATTTATCCTGTATATAACTTCTTTGCACATATTTGCATATTGTTGCAAAGAAGGAGCTAGAATTTAGAGGATTTGGGAAAAGCAAAAAAAAAATGGGATTTTAGTTGGGATTTGAAAGAAACCAGGGGAGCCAGAAGGCAGAGCAAAGTATAGAGAACATTCCAGGCATGGGGTCAGAGGAAATGCCCAGAAACAAAGAGATAGAATGTCTTTTTCATGGAACAATGAAGAGGTCAGCGTCACTAGAAAAGAGTACTTGAGGGTGGGGAGGTAAGATGCAGGAAGACTGAAAAGGTTGAAGTGGCATGGGAGGGGGGGCAGGGGTTATGAAGGACTTTGAACATCAGAGGATTTTGTATTTGATCTTGGAGTTTATTGAGGGGAGGGGGTGGAGGAGGCAGTGTGTGACAGACCTGTGCTTTAGGAAGATCACTTTATCAGCTGAATGGAGAATAGATTGGAGTAAGGAGAGATTTGAGGCAAGCAACCCACCCTCAGGCTACTGTAATAATCCTGGAGGTGAAGCCCTGCACCAGAGTGGTGACAGAGTAAGAGAGAAAGGGGGCATATTCAAGGAAAGCTGCAAAAGCCTTGCCAACAGATTGGATATCAGGGGAGGGTGAGAATTAATGAGGAGTTTGAAGATGACATCTAGGTTTTGAGACAGGGACTGAGAAGATGGTGGTGCTTTCAACAGTAATAGGGAAATTTGGAGAGCAGGGTTTGGGAAAAATATATGTTGGAATATTAGCTGTTATCCAAAGTCTTTCACAATCTGGTACCAATATAGCTTTCCAATGATAGAGGATTATTCATTTTTCCTGAAATATGTTTTATTCTCTTCTGTAGCTTTATTCATTCCATTCTCCTTATTTAGAATTCCATTCCTCTGTCTTAATGTCTATCCTTATGAAGATCTTCTTTATTATTCAAGTCCTTTCTCAAACACCATCTCCTCCTGGATAAATATATGTTGGAACAGCTCATTTTGCAGATGAGGAAACTGAGGCAAATAGGGTTAAGTGACTTGCCCAGGGTCACACAGCTAGTAAAGGTTTCAGGCTTGATTTGAATTGAAGTCTTCCTGACTCCAGGCCCAATGCTCTATCCATTGTGCCACCTTGCTGCCTAATTTTATCTTAGAAGTAGTTTGTTGAGTAGGAGAGGGAAAGAATCAGACTTGTACTTTAGGAAAATCACTTTAGGCAGATGTGTGGAGGATGGATTAGAGAGGGGATATCAAGGAAAGGAGATCAATTAGGAGGATATTGCAGTAGTCCATGTGACAGTTATGAAGGCCTGAACTAGGGTGGTAACTCTGTGAATAGAGAAAATGAAATAAATAAGAAAAATGTATAGAGTTAGAAATAGCAAGACTGCAATTCGTTGGGTATGTGGAGAGAGGAAGAGTAAGGAGTCAAGAATGATACCAAGGTAAGTGTCACTAGGAAGATGACACTGTCCTTGGTAGAAATAGGGAAATTTGGAAATGAAGTGGGTTTGTTGGAAAAGTTAAGATATCCATGAGATACAGGAGACACAGAGCTCATGTATAAATGAGAGCAAGTAAGAATATGATGAGTCAAAGCCATGCCATGCATGCCATATATATAGATTAATATAGATTTAAATATACAGATGTGTTTCAATATAACTAGTTTCTTTTATAATCCTATTTTGCTTTATTTTATGCACATAAAAGCAGGTTTCAGCATAATGCCAAAGGGGTTCATTACACAAAAAAGATTAAGAACCCTTGACCTAGAAGCAGCTGGATGGCTGTCTTCAAATATTTAGGGGAAGGTCATTATGGAAGAGAAGGAGGAAAAGTCCAGAGAGTCAATTCATGAATGAAAAGAAAAGACTTTCCACTACCTTTAAGCTGAAATCTGTCCCTCTATGACTTGCTCTCTAGCCTCTACCTCTCTCCTTCCATTCCTGGTCTAGGTTCTTCCATTACCAGCCTGGCCTAGGTTCTCAAGCCACCATAGGTCTTCTAACTTATGTTCCTCTTTCGCCTCCTACCAATCACTCTTCTTTGAGAGTAACCTTCCTAAATCACAGCTGTCACAAGCTCATGAGGTAATGTGTGACCTGATCCTGTCATGTTTAATTATGCCTCATGTCTAATCATGGGACAGCAAGATGTAGTAAAAAGGGCACTGACTTGAGTCAAAGGAGAGCATGGGTCAAATATTGCCACTGACACTCCCTGGCTGTGTGGCCATAGGCAAGCTGCTTGAGGAAACTGAAGCTCAAATTCCTCATCTATAAAATGAGGATAATAATACTTGTAGTAGCAGCCTCATAGGTTTGTGGTGAGGGTAAAATGACATAATGCTTGTAAAGTACTTTATAAATGTAGAACACTAAAGAAATGTCAGTTATTCTTGTTAACTCTCCCCCTCAAAAAAAAAAAAAATCAGTGGTTTTCCATTGCCTACGGAGAAAGGTTCAAGCTCTTTAGCTTGGGACAGCTAGGGTGCATAGTAGTTAGAGAGCCTGACCTGGAATCAGGAAGACCTGAGTTCAAATTTGACCTTAGACACTTATTAGCTATGGGCAAGTTACTTAACCAATGTTTGTCTCAGTTCCCTCCACTGTAAAAATGTGGATAATAATAGCAGCTACCTTCCAGGGATCAAGGGAGATAATAACTGTAAAGCAATTAACACAGTGCCCAGTGACCACATAGTGCTATATAAACATTTACTATTATTAGCTATTATTCAAAGCCTTTTACAATCTGGTACCAATATCGCTTTCCAGTGATAGAGGATTATTCATTCTTTCTTGGAATATATTTTATTCTCTTCTATAGCTTTAAAATTCATTCCATTCTCCTTACTTAGAATGCCATTCCTCTGTCTTCATGTCTATCCTTATAAAGATCCTCTTTATCATTCAAGTCCTATCTCAAAGGCCATCTCCTCTCAGATACCTTCCCTAATTATCCTTCCATACTTGGTGCTTTTACAGCAGTGATTGGCATCACTCACAAGGCACCAGGGTCTCAGGTGGTAAGCCTTTGTTTATGTGCCTAATCTCCTTGACTAGACCGTGGGTTCATCTAACTGTGGAACAGAGAGTATTTTCCTAGAGTCTAGGAGGCTAGTGCTTGTTGAATGAATGAATGTCTGTGCAGTTGTTTCAGTTACCTCATTTGGGGTTTTCTTGGCAAAGATCCTGGAGTGGTTTGCCATTTCCTTCTCCCTTATTTTACAGATGAGAAACTGAGGCAAACAGAGTTAAGTGACTTGCTTAGAGTCACACAGCTAGTAAATGTTTGAGGCCGGATTTGAACTCAGGAAGATGAGTCTTTCTGACTTTAAGCCCACCACTCTCTGCTGAGCCATGGAGCTGCCTATAAATGAGGGAGAAAGAAGAGTCAAAAATGATCCCTGACTTACAAACTCGATGAATAGTGAAGTCATAGTTCAGTTTTAGGGAGAACTGGGTTTTTGACCATCCCAAGCTAATAAGCTACCCAACTGGACAATTTAGGCCAAAGGTTAGCCTGGCAAGAATGCTAGTGAGTGCTAGGAAGAGCAGTTCCTGGGATATGTGTAGCTCTAGGAGGCAAAGGGAGTGGCAGGGTTGGGCAAACTGGCTGGCATGTAACCAGATAATTTCATCATTTGCTCCAAAACAACAGGATTTGGGCTTGGCCAAACAGCAGAACCTCTTCCCTCAGGCTAGTGGAAATCTGGAAAGCTCTTTGCTTACCCACCTGGGATATTGCCCTAAACTACTGTGCCCAAAGGAACAAGGATGGGAATTCAAAATTTCCAAGGACAAAAAAATAGATTGAAGCACATGGGGAGGGGCATGGTTGTTGGGTTTGGGTTGGGTTTTGTGTGTGGAGGTGGAGGTGGGAAGGAATTGAAAGAGGAGAGTAGTGCCAATTTCCTTGGGAGTTGAGGCCATCTGTAACAAAGAGAAAGATTAGAGAACCATAGAGCCATTGAAAGAAGGTAAACACCTTCAGAGAAGGAAGAGAGAACCTAAGAGGCTTTGGTCCCCATACCCCATTATGGTAAAACCAAAGAAGCTGGATGGGTGGGACACAATGAGGTCATCTGTGGGCTGGGTCACAGTAGAGGACTTGGTTTCGTTCCTACCTGCTGGGTGAAAAACTGGATTTAGCTCCTGCAAGGGGCTAATCAGGCAGCACCCCATTGTCTTAGGTAAACAAAATGACCTATTGTGAACCTTGCATTGTGGGTGCTTTCTGGTTATGAAGTAAAGAATAGACTTGCTATTCCTGGAAATTTAGCCAACTGGTCTGGCATCTTGGAGATTTGTTTGGCCTTTGGGATGGTAGCTGTACAGCTTTCCTTGGTCAGTTTTCTGTTTCATCTTCCCAGAATATCCTACTTTTATCTTCTAAATCTGGAGGGGGTGAGAAAATAATGATGGTCAGTGAATTCTCAGATCTTTACAATGGTGGTAAAAACTACCAATTATAGTACTTAGAAGACTGGCACAGATGTTAACGGTGATAAAGAAGTTCTCTCTTTCCAATAACCTTGGTCTGACTATTTCTATTTTAGTACAGCCTGGGAGCATGGACCCAAGAGAAGATTCCTTTAGAACACTGAAATGTGAATCCCTATTCTACAAGAAATTTTTTATGTTAGCAATAGTCATTAAGGGGTTGGAGAAGAATGGAAGATTCTTTTCCTTGAATTTAAAGAAAATAGGGAAGAGAGATGGAGCAGGGGAGAGAGGGTTAAGGGTTATATAAACAAAAGCAAAGGATAGGCAGATGTGTTTTGTCTCCCATGGAAGGTGCAGGATACACAGTGAATCCAGCAAATATTGCTGAAAGGTATGATCATTGCAGGTACTGATACATGACCATGGGATTTAGCCAAAGAAATGGTGAAACCAACTCTGACTGGGTCAAGAGAGAGACAATTGTTAAATTTTCAGTGTGAATAATTTATACCTTGAAATTTGGTAAATGCTACAGAACCTGGCTGGATTTATTATTTTGCTGATTGTCTAGATTTAAGAAAGAGATGGAGAAAATGTTAATAATGCAAATTAAACTTGAAAGTGTATGATGCATTTTTGGAGAGCTAGTTGTTAAACATTTTCCAACAGAACCCTTGATGAAGCAAAGGGATTAGTATAAGTAGAAGACATAGGTGTGTAAATTTGAAGGAAAGGTCTGTTGAAAGGAATGGGAGACCAGATGAGAAAAACAGGATTACCCAATTTTCGCACCTTCTCTAATATGCTGTGGTCTCTGATGTGGTCCAAGGATTCACCATTGACAGGCCTACAATATTGTGCTTCCAGAACATAATTGTACATATATACAAATACACACATACATATCTCAATCTGTAGCAATATAGAGATTTAATGTATATGTGTGTATGTGTGTGGTGTACATATATTTGCACGCTTACACACACATACACATTCATATATACATGCACATCAGGATCCAAAGATACTAACATTTTTCCTCTAAGAAAATGCAAGAACCATGAGGCTCTCTATGTCCCTCCAGCCTACAAAGCCCAAACCCACAAGAGGCTGGTTTGGTTCTTCTGTGCGAGGTTGTCTCTCACAGAATGACTGTAACATATAGTCACATGTTCTCCATTATTCAAACAGCAATGCAGTCCACGTTCCCAATTTTTAGAGAACCCTGTGGAAGGTTGTGTAAGTTCTCATGGAAAAGAGCAAGCAGGGGTATCTGATGAGGTCATTGTCAGTGCTTGATAGGACTGGAACAACCTCTCCTCCTCCCTCCCTACCCTGACCCCACTTCCTTTTCCTTAAAGCTGGCCCTGTAGTTCTTAGCCTCTGAAGGACTAAGGTCCCATTCTCTTCTTGAGAGTACTTAGATTGTGTACAGTCATTTTCTTGGCAGCTATTACAGTAGTGAAATCTACTTCCTTGACTTTCCCCAGATTATGGGGAATGTATATCAGTCTTTCATGGTCTCTATTTCCTCAGGCTGATTCTTTCAGAATTCAGATTCAGACCAATATAGTGTCTGGTATTTTCCTTCAGAAGACTTCTTCTAAGCTTCTGTGTCATCCCTAGAATAAGTGTTCTGCCTCATATTTTTGGTCCTTGTTTTGACATGAGTTCCTGGACCATTCGCATATAAGGCTTACCCATGGATATCTTTCCAGACAACCTTGAGCCTATTTTCAGTGTTGATTACAGTGTTTGCTTGCTTTTGCTTAGATAACCCTTAACTTTCTCTTCCCTGCTTTCTCTTCTCTATTTTCTTCAAATTCAAGGAAAGGTCTTCCTTTCTTCTCCAGTCCCTTCCTAATTATTGCTAACGGTGTCTAACAGCTCTTCAAAACTAGGTGGATTCCCTTTAAATTCCTAGATACCCAACTGAACTCTAATGAATTTGTTGTATTTGAGGCCTGTACACACTTCCTCCAATTTGACTTCATCTTCCATGTCTGCCATCAATGCAACTTAGTTCTGTTAATTTCCATGATTTGACATCCACACTGAGCACAGTCATATGTCACATCTCACCTCTGCACCGAGGTGTAAATGCAATGGACTTAGAACATGCTTGACTTGGTTTTGCCATCCCTAAGCATTTTCAAATTTTTACAAAAATTTTGCCATGTCAGAGCTGGATTCCTGGCCATCAGACCTCCCAAAAGTAGAGCGACCTTTCCACTGAGGTGCCCATTAGCCAGGCCCACTTCACTATGTAAAAGACCCTCCTATTAGACAGTGCTGCTAATACCCATGTGATGCTCATATTTATTCCTCAGAGGAGTATGGTAAAACCAGCATTTTTCTGATACTGCTTCTTTCTTCTTGCCTCTGCAACATGGTGGTATCCCCTGAGTGGCCTATGTGATTGACCTGAGCTTCCCTGACAAAGCTTCCTTCCCTGCCCCCTCAACCTCCTCACCTCCCAGTCAACATGGAGTAATCTAGAACAAAACTGTCTCTGGGACTTGACTTCCCTGATACAGCTTTCTGGTCATCTAAGGGCATAAAAAGTCCCAGTCACATGGAATCTAGACCCCTTGGACTGGTAGATTTCTGAAGCCTATTAGACCCATTTCTATATGGAAGTGACAGGAACCATGTCTAGAAAAAGTACCACTGTTGCATGTCCTTGCCAATTTAGGGCAAAGTAAACTTTTTGAAAATGTACAACTTATGAAGTGCCTCATTTCATCTCAATGTTGAACTTGAATTAAGAGCCATGCCTCCAAAAAATGGCATGAATTTTCTCCTGAGAAAATTCCTAACTTGGGTTACTGGACTTTCTCTGCCATTATATAGCTCCAATCAGATGGAGCTTTTCTGACTAATCCAGTGGGCCTCTCCCATTTTTTTGCATTCAGAAGAGGTTTCACTGTGGTACTCAAGGGAATTGGCTCAAATCCAACAGCATCCCCTATTAGGTTCCATCCATCTGTCCTCCAGTGACTTAATGGACCTGGCATTGAGTTGTCCCCTTGATCTCACACTGACATTATTCTCAAAGGAGATATCTTATCTTGGACTTGTAAATACAAGCAGAGACAGACTCCTTACCTGATGGAATACAGTCTCATCATCACCACCATATTTGTTTTCTGTTGAAGCTGGCCAAGGATTTTTCTAATTTCTTATATTCATTCACATGATTCTGAAAATTTACATATAGTACATTCATAGTGGTTTGTCCTAACCCCCTTCCTAGACTTACTATCCCACCATCCCCCTATTCACTTACATTGTGCTTCAAAATTTTCCATATAAAATCTTCACTTTCATGCATATGACCTATTACAAATATTAGCAAACACTCACATACATCAGTACTTGCAAAATGGAAACATTTTGCCAGTAACTCTATTGGAGAATTAGAATGCCAATATTTAACCACTTAACTTAAGAACAATATTGACCAAGCAATTTAGTTAAATCTGATATAGCTCAGCAAAAGAAATAACTTAGTCACAAGCAAACTTAGTCATGAGCAAGTGATATTCTACTAACATCTATAATAATAATGATGATGATGATAAATAGTGTCATGGAAACAATGAACACAAACTTGGGACAGACTGTGAGAGATAGTGGAGGAAAGAAGAGTTTTGTGTACACGGTCCATGGGGTCATGAAGAGTTGGACATGACTGAACAACTGAATAACAAAAATTCCAAATAATTCCAAAAAATAACAAAAATCAGACCAGGGCTGAGTTAGTTTCCTGTCTTCCCAAAGTGGAAAGAACTACAACCCCATGGTTCTTATGGTCAGCCAGCCCTTTGCCAGAGGTTTTTATATATTTTTAAAATATTTTATTAATACCCTTTCCCCTTCCCTTTCTTTTTCTTTCTTTCTTGTTTTTCTTCCTTCTTTCCTCCATTCTTTTCTGCTTTTTTCCCTTCCTTCCTTCCTTATTTCCATTCTTTCTTTCTTTTCCTTCCATCTTTCTTTCTGTTTTGCCCATCCCCTCCCTGCCAAGGAGTGGGAAGCATGATTCCTAATCAGTCTTCTGGCGTCATGATCTATCACTGCATTGACTGGGGTTTTTACATTTTTCAAAATTGTTCCCTTTACAGATTACACTTCAGCTTCAAAGCAGTAGGACAGTCTGGAGCTGTACATTTCCAGAAAACCAGGGTGTCTTAGCATTTTCTAGCAAGGGAATATAGATAATTTATAATTTTGTTCACCAGGAGGCATTCTACCCCAGCCACCAGTACAACAGTCCTATCAAAAAAGACTCTCTGGGGCGGCTAGGTGGTACAGTGAATAGAGCACAAGCCCTGAAATCAGGAGAACCTGAGTTCAAATTCATCCTCAGACACTTACTAGATGTGTGACGTTGGGCAAGTCACTCAACCCCAATTGCCCTGCCTTTCCCCTTCCAAAAAGCAAAAACAAAAAAGACTCTCTGTGTATGTGTACATGGCCCAGTTCAGTGAAATTGTTGGCTGCAGAAATAAAACCTTACTGAATGGGTTTTGAATTTATTCTAGGGGGTGAAAAGTAAAACACCACTGTGAAACATTAAGAATATAGAATATGTTTTTAGTCCCCATCCTACATTTGGGAAATTTCTTACTCTTTGATCCAACTCCAGCATTCATAAGATTCCTTCAGTGGTACAACAAGCTCTCCTGGACTAAAAAAAATCTAATTAAATGCAACTTTACCAATTAGATATTTGTAGCATATAGAAGTTACTAGGATCCTTATCCTAGCTCATACTCTGGAGACTAGGGACTCCAAATCTTGGATAGCTACATCTCTATTCAAGGTGCTAGGGGGTGCTCCTGAGGACTCAGGGATGTTTCCCTAAAGTCATTAGCTTAAACCTCAACCAGTGTGCCTCCCCCCAACCCCCACCCCAAGATCATCAGCTGTGAATTATTTGGTCAGTTAGACTTAAGTGGTTTTTTTAGAAAGAGATATTTACTAAGGTGACACAATAAGAATAATTGGTACAAAGCATCCTCCCTCTCCCTCCCCCTCCCTCAGGATGTGACCCACTGTCCCATAAATGCATAGAGTACAGGGTACAGTGGGCTCAAGCTTAGAGATCACAGGTGTGAATGGAGTAACTCATGCTGCTGATTGTTGGAAGTCCTTTTCCCTCATTTGAGGGATACCCAAGAAATTCCCCTTAACATGGAGCAGTCTCTTTGCTGAGTGCCTTATGGAGCTACAAATCCATCTGCCTTTGGCTCCTGACCAGGGGTGGGAACCTGTAGCCTCGAGGCGGAATGTGGCCTTCTAAGTCCTAGGGTACAGCCTTTTGACCGAGTTTAAGTTTTACAGAACAAAGCCTTTCGTTAAGCGGATTTGTTCTGTGAAGTTTGGATTCAGTCAAAGGGCCGCACTTGAAGACCTAGAGGGTTATGTGTGGCCTCGAGGTCACAGATTTTCCATCCTTGATTCTAGACACTGACCCAAATTGAGGTAGGGAAGCTATTTACCACTCTGACGGGACGATGAGTAGTCTAACATCCTCTGGATCTTTGAACCTGGTAGGTCTTCCTCTGACTGTTCAGAGGGTAGGGGGAAGCAGAGGCCTGATCAAAACTGAGGACCTTTCTTCCTAACCTAAGCCCCTATGTGTGCTCCTATGTTGGAAAGTCAGATGCTCACATTTCTAGAATAGTCTCCTCCTTCTGAACTTGCTTGATAATTTACAGATAAGCCCTGAAGGCATGACAAACTTTCCTAGCCTTTTGGAATGGACTTCAAATCTGAAGTTTTATTTATGAAAATTTATTTATTTATAATATTCATTATAAGACGAAGTATCATTTTACTTCATCCAGTAACTTTCAAAGACTGCATTTAGTCTATCTTCCAATTAATTGATTGATTGAGATGTATTTTTCTCTAGTTAAAGCATCAGAGCTAAAATGTGTAGGGTGATTTTTTTATTATACTTTATACATTAAGAGAATATACTTTAATATGATAAAAAAAAGCAACTGTATCCCAAAGAGATCAAATAAAAAGGGGAAAAATCTCCATGTACAAAAATATTTACAGCAACTCTTTTTGTAATGGCAAAGAATTGGAAATTAATGGGATGCTCATCAATTGGGTAATGACTGAACAAGTTGTGCTATATGATTATGAAGAAGTACGACTTGCTATAAGTAAGAAATGGTGAGCAGGGTGGTTTTGGAAAAACCTGGAAAGACTTAATATGAACTGATGCAAAAAGGAAGTGAACAGAACCAAGAGAACATTGTACATAGTAAGAAACAATATTGTAAAAATGATCAACTGTGAAAGATTTAGCTACTTTGATCAATACAATGATCCAAGACAATTCCAAAGGACTCATGATGAAAAATGTTATGTCTCTAGAGAGAGAACTGATGAATTCTTGAGTGCAGATGAAACCATACTGCTTTCACTTTATTTTATTTGCTTTTTTTTTTAACATGGCTAATATGGAAATGGAAACATGTATTATATGACTTCACATGTATAACTGATATTGCTTACTTTCTCAATGGGTCGGGTAGGAACTAGTGGAAGAGAGAATTTAGAACTCAAAAAAAATTTTTAAATGAATGTTAAAAATGAATAAATAATGAGATTTCATATTTTAAAATAAAAATTATAAAAACTACTCCTTTCTTCTATAGATCAACAGGTAAGGAAACTCAAGAGAACCACTGTATACTCAATATAGGCCCAAGAGACCCAGGCAATTAATAAAAAAATTGAATATTCTCTGCCAGTCTTTTCCCCCTCCAGACTAAGATTTCAAATAGTGTGTAAATCACCTGGGTTAAGAACAAAGTGGGATTGAGAAAAGTGTGATGGGAGAGGAAGCAAGCCCATAGTCCCTTCTCAGTGATAGCCAACTTCCTATCATAATACTGAAAATGAAAAGAAGTATCCATCACCTCTCCATGGACACTAATCCTACTCATGCAATTAAACCATCTCCCTAAGCCACAGGTCATGGAAAAGGAATACTCTCCATGAGGGAATGTTTTCTCTCAGTTCTCTACTCCCAGTCCATGTACTGTGAAGAAATGGGCATTGGGGAGCTTCCCAAAGTCAATAGTCCTAACCTGTTTGATGTGGAGGGAATAAATACAGAGGAGCTGGCAGAGAGAATCAATCAACATCTGTTAAGTGCCTTTTATTTGCCAGGCTCTGTGCTAAACACTGAGGGTATAAAAAGAAGCAAAAGACCATCCCTGTCCTCAAGGAGCTCCCAGTCTAAAGGGTGAGAAAACAAATATGTAGAAACAAGTTATATTCAGGTTAAGATGTAATTAATAGAGGTGAGGCACTGGAGTTCAGAAGGTTTGGGAAAGGCTTTCTATGGAAGATGGGATTTTAGTTGTATTTCAGTGCCTTCTTTCAACTTCAAGAGTTGGAAGGTGAAGATTTCTGAAATGAATGTCTCTGATGACGACTAAACTAAGGAGTTCCGGAGATTCTCTGTTTCCTGAGTCTAAAGGGGCCACCCTAGTCATCTGTTAGTTGCTTTCCTAGTTTACCAAGGGTCATGTTCAGAGGTATCTTTCCTTGTTCCACAGGACCACATTTTGGAACTTGGGGGTCTTCATCCAGGTGGTAGCTCAGCACTTCGAAGTGTTGGTGCCTTCTTATGATATGGTAAGCCTTGAGTGGGCCTTGGATGCTACTCATCTTGCCCTTACCCTGACAGCAAAAGGTGGAACAGGATGCTACATTGGTTAAAAGAGAGACAGCTCAGCCTTCAACCCTCATGAAGCCAATGAAGATTAAAGAAAGATTGGCCTTTCTCCACCTTGGCATCATGGCAACTATGCCCATGTGGCAGGTAATTCAGGGGTATTCAATTAAATAAGATTGTGTGTGGGCCCTGCCTGACTTTTTATCTTTTGAGTTTCTTTTCCTGACTGGGTAACCAAACAGCAGAGTTGAGATGGGGGTATCCTTGGAAGTTCAGTCTAAAAGTCTGAGTACAGCATTGGCAGTATCTCTCAGCATAATCAAGGCTGACAACAGAAGAAACTTCTGTATCAGAGAGAATAGCCACCAACAGGATAACTGGCCCATGCCTGACCTTTTTACTGCTAGATCTGATAAAGATGAAATGCACAATGCCTAATTAGCAGTCCCGAAAACTATTTTATGCCTTCATAAGGTCACTGCATCTGCAGATTTTCATAGTAACTATTAAGTAAGTTACTGAATCTTGTTCTGTTGATGTGGAACTGTGAATCATTTATGTTTAGTTAGGTGTGTAGTAAATTACCTGTTCCATACTTAATTCATATTAATTCAATGACTCCCTTATTTCTCCCCCTAATTCTTAGGGAAACTCTAAGCAGGATTCAATAAATAGAATCTTCTTGGGGCACATTGGGTTCAGACAATTAAGGAGTCAAAGAATTTGCGAAAAGGGATCCTCCTTTCAGAGGCAGATTCCTCTAGGGCTAAACCTGATCTAGGAACATCAGTGAGTCTAGAACAGGGTGGGGAAAGGGCCTCAGACTCTTGGCCCTACTAGGGGTTCCTCAGGGTTAGACCAGATAATACAATGAGTATTTTCAGTACTAGAAAGTACAATGAGTAATCTTCTCCCTTCCTCTATATTGAGGAAACATTGACTGCTTAGTTTCCTCTTACTGCAAGGTGGGGGTAAGGAGCAATTTAGGGAAAGAAATTGGGCTGAACTATAGTCCTTGGTGAACGTTAGAGGTGGCGGGGTTGGACTGGAATTGGGGGGGGGGGGGTTGGAAATGTTTCTGCTGGTGTATATCCTTGATATCACAATGCTTGTTATTTTAAATAAATTGCACTATTTTACTAATATCCAATTTATGATTTTTTTTTCCTGTGGTAGAATCTAAGAGGAAATAGGGAATTTCCAGTGATATGGGTGACAGGGAACCAGCAAATCTAGATAATAGAGGTCATAGGAGAACTCAGTAACCCCTCTCCCCCTGTTTAGGATTACACTCTCTCCTTTACAATATATTGTAAACACCACCCCTCCCAGAAACTGATTAAACAGGGAGAATCCTACTTCCCTTAATAGCAACAAATACATAAGCAGATAATAATTACATATCCCCTTAAAAAGCTACATAAATACTTGGTTGTCATTATTTAAATTCCATCCTTTGTTTCGTATTCCTTTTATGCGCCTTTATTCCATTCCTCTCCACCCAATGCTCCAGTGTCCCTCTCCAAAGCTACCTCCCTCTTCCACTGGGTTTTCTGGAATGTGTGCTCTACAGGTAACAAATCTGGCTTGATCTTAAGTCTTTTCCTTTCCCCCTTCTTCCATTCTCTTGTACTCATTGATATCTGGCTCCCTCCTTTTAACCAAGTTCTTTCGCGATGAGTTGTACTTTGCTCATTCTTGTTCGCAGGAACCACTTTCAAGCTCACCTCCCATTCCCATCACTCAGTAACCTCTCCTTTGAGGATCACTAAATCCATATCTACCACCCAATCAAACTTCTGCTAGCTACTATCTCCTGGACCCCCAGCACAGTACCCTTTTTCTTCATTAGTTCAGTATCTAGTTCACAATCTTTCTTCCCCAAATCCTACTCTCATATTTTAGAGAATTTCAACAGACTGATACTCCCTCAAGCACTCTAACTTCCCAATCCCTGGTTTACTCATTTCCCTACTCATGTCCCATTCCTCCCCATCTCAGTTATGCATAGACATGACCGTCTTGATCTTGCCTTCCCCAACAAGAGTTTCAATTCCGTGTTCACGCACTCTGAAATTTCCTTATCTAATTGCAGTTTGTTGTCATTCCACCTCTACCTTTCTGCCTAGCAACCCCAAATCCTGTTCTTTGTCCTCCCTCCACCTCTCAGTACTTTCCTAGGCTATCACCCTGTGCTAGCTACATTCACCTCTCTTCCATATCTTGACTTCCTGTGTAAACCAGTTTAACTCTACATTATCCCCTTCTCTTGAGTTCTTTGGTTCTCTTTTTCATCAATATCCCTTTTGCTGCCTGCCCCACCCCATTTTACAAAGGTTGGGGGGGGGGGGCGGGAATTAAGCAAAGAAAAATCCACATAGCGGCTGTCTTGAAAAATGTATTTCTCCTTCCTCATAGTCCACAGGTAAGATGCTTCCGTAGGCTCTCTAGAGATATGCTTAGCAATGCTTTGATCAGAGTTCTTAATTTTTCTTTACAATGTCGCTGTTCGCACTTTATTCTGCATCAGTTTCTATTTCCAAGTCTCTGAAATTGTCTTTCATAATTTATCACTATGTAATAAAATGCCATTGTTCAGCCATTCTGTACACAATGGGTACCCCTTGCTTCTAGTTCTTTTCATTTTTTCTTCTAAGCCTAACATCTAAACATCTTGATCAAGATGTTTGTTTAGCTTATGATTGCTACCTCCCTGGTATGACCTTCCTATTAACACCCCCCACCCCTCCCGTCTGTTTCCCAAGCTCTGTCTGTGTCTGCTCAACCTTCCTTTGTTCATTTCAGACAAGTGACATCTGATACTCACTTCCTCCTCCTTTTCCTCCTTGTTTATGTATTCTTATTTTTATCTTTTCATTCTTCTCCAGGCTGCACTACTGACTCATCTCTACAGGACTTTCTCTACCACATCATAGAAACCTCTTCACCCTGGAAGTTTACTCCACCCAGACTACTCACATTGGAAGTACTCTCCACAATATGTTTTGCATGATCTCACGTGTATAATCAATATTAAATTGCTTACCTACTCAAAGAGGGAGGAGAGGTGGAAGGGAGAGATTTAGAACTCAAACATTTTAAAAGTTAATGTTAAAAAATTTGTATCTGTAATTTAGAAATATTTAACAAAATAGATAAAATATATTAACAAAAATGAAAAAATTTAAAGCATAATATTTTTAAAAAGAAAGTACCTGGGGGTGGCTAGGTGGCATAGTGAGTAGAGCACCAGACCTGGAGTTAGAAGGACCTGAGTTCAAATTTGACCTCAGACACTTAACACAAAAAACTAGCCTGTGACCTTGGGCAAGTCACTTAACCTCAATTGCCCTCCAAAAAGAAAAAAAAATCTGAGACAAAATTTGAACCCAGGTCCAGAACTCTATTCACTTTTTCCCATTGTCTCTCTGGAGGGGTGGGCAGCCTGCAGCTACAGTGCAGTGCACACAATCAGATGCAATCTCTGTATCAGTAGATTTTTCTTAACTCTTTTCCTTTGTTACAAAGAAGGGTTCTTTTAGGATTCTGTGTTTCTATTTTGTCTGTGGCTCATGAACCAAAAGATACCAGTTTTAAAACCCTACAAATAGAGCAAATGCCTTAATCTGCCCCCTAAAACCTTCCCCTTCCCCAAACTGGATCATTGCAGAATCTCAGCTTTAGAAAGGACCTCAGAGGTCTGTAATGAGAATGTAAATTTGAAGATCTTCCCTGCCCCTAGGCTAAAGTGCACCTGGAGCCTGGGGTAGGAGGCTTGTTTTTCAGTAGATACTTTTTGATTGGCCAGTGGGTCCAAAAGGTTGTTACATTCTCTGAGCCAGGAGAAGGCTATGTAAGCATTGATGTGAGGCTTTGTTTTGGGGCTCACTTTGAGAAGTGTTCTGTGATTTGATCTGGATTCTGGGAAGCCATTGTCCAGAGCCCCCTGGCTTTGAAAAACCCAGATGTTGATTTGGTATGGATGTAATGGTTGGACAGTTTGGAAAGCTGTCTACTTGATCTGTTTCTGTCTAGATAATTCTGTCTGTATACTTTGAAGTTTGGGGTGCTGACCTTTTTCCCCTGAACTAGGTAAACGATACATGTTTGACTGATTAAAGTGGCTTGTTAACCCATTTTGAGTTGCTTTCCTTTATCAAAGCAGATCCAAGAACCTGTGTTGGCAGCAAACCCTGAGTACGCTTGGGGTGCTTGCTGCCACAAGGTCTCTGGTTTAGTTTAACACATATCTGAATAAAAATCCCAATAAATGCTCATTTAGACTTTGCTCGAAGACCTCTGGTGACAGGAAACCAATTAACTTCTGAGGCACCCATATTTTGACATCTTTAATTAGGAAGTTTGCCTTTACATTAAACCCAAATCTTCCTCTTTATAACTTCTACCCAAGCTTTAATAATAATAGCTAGCATTTATATAGTTCTTTAAGATTTACAAAGCACTCTACAAATGACTAATGTAAAAACAAAAGTGACTCATAAAACTTTAAAAAAACAAAATCCAACCTATTGGGTGCCAGACCAGATAACCTCCCTAAGACAAGTTGAACAAATTCCAAGATGATACAATGGAGTAGAAGGTTCATTGGTATAGCAGGCTACTTCTTTGTCTACTCTTTTCTGTTTAATGAAAGACTAAAAAAGCAATATTTTTTTGTTTGATCTGTGGGACAATATTGTTATGCTGACAGGGGAATGTGTTGGGAATTGGAGGTGGGGGCTGAAGATGATCGATTGTCCTTCTAGGCAGATATTTGTTGATTGAAGAATTGGCTGAAGAATATCATCTTCTGCTTTCCTATCAATTTGAGCCCTATGCTTCAATATTCATATTGGCAAATGCTTTTGGGGAGTAGAATACATCTGAGAAACTAGACAAACCAGTCTCAGACTAGTATGCTGGGGCAAAGGAAGATCTCATTGCTCGTTTGCATGGAACAGCTTCACACACCCATATGAAAGCCTCTCCCTTCATTGTTGAGATGTTTCCTGAAATACCTGAACAATAACTTCATTTATCAAAACATAGGACAAACTTGGAGTTTTCTCTCCTCTCTCTGGAAAAATCAATAAATGAAATTTTGTAGGTAACATTAGACAAACTATTTATCATTCATTATTATTTTATCCAAATCAGACACAGAGTTTTAGAATCATAAGAGATAATCTAGTATAGCTTAGTTTTTTTTAAGATGTGGAAATTGAAGTCTAGAGATAAAATGATTTGTCCATGGTCACACAACTCACTAGTGGCAGAACCAAGGCTAACTAATTAATAGCAATGAAAATAAAGAAACAGAAATAATATATTCACAGAAAGTTAGGCATATGGTAGTCGCTTAAAAAAAAGGCAGCTAAGTAGTACAGTGCATGGAGTGCCAGTCCTGGAGTCAAGAAAACTCCTCTTCCTGGGTTCAAATCTGGCCTGAAACACTCACTAACCATGTAACCCTAAGCACTTCACTTAACCCAATGTGCCTCAGCTCCTCAGCTGTAAAATGAGGTAGAGAAGGAAATAGTGAACCCCTCCAGGATCTTTGCCAAGAAAACTCCAAATGGGGTCATGAAGAATCAGACACAACTGAAATGATTGAACAAAAAACAGGCACTTAATAAATGACTGTTGATGATCAACACAAGGCACTGGACAAAAAAGATACATTTCTTTTCAGCAGCTTGATAAGTGATCATTTTCTCAGGTTTTTCCTAGCAGGCTGAAGGATGAATACCACTAAAGCATTTCAATTCAATTCAACATTTTTGAAGACCTGCTGAGAAGAGAGGGGATACAGCTAAGTGATGTAGTGGATAGAGTGCCCGCAGCTTGGAGTAAGAAAGACTTGAGTTCAAATCTGACCTCAGATGCTTACTAGCTGTGTGAACCTGGGCAAGTCACTTCACCCTCTTTGCCTCCCTTTCCTCATCTGTAAAATAAGTTCAAGAAAGGACATGGCGAGCCAAGAAAGGACAATATCTTTGCCAAGAAAACCACAAAAGGGGTCGTGAAGAGTCAGACACGACTGAACAACAAACAGCATGAAGAGTAGGAGAAGCAACATAGAGCAGTCCACTGATGGCCAGCTTTGGAATCAGCATTGGTTTCAGGTCCTGACTTACACAAACTTGCTGTGTTACCCAAGGCAACTCAACCTTTCAGTGCCCGAGCAACTCTCTAAAACTGAGTTAAAAGGGAGGTGCCAGTTTGCATGGTTAAAAGAATTTTGCACATTAGGAGTTCCGGAGTAAGAGGCAGAGCTAAGAACAGAATGTCTCAGACTCTCCGGTAATGATAGAAAGGATCACACTTACTCAGTACTTCCATCCAAGGCCCACATGACCCCAGGGAGTAAGGAACACAAGGATAAGGTGATTTCCAGCCTCCTACAGTTTGTGTGTGAGGGTGGGTAGAGGGAAAATCAGGCATAACACATGTGTAAAGAACTATAATGTAAAATAAAACATGAAGAATGTGGAAAAGAAGTACAAAGTGCTACATGAGTTCCCAGGATAGGAAAAAAAATCATGAGACAAGGGCAAGGCAGGGCAGGTGCCATGCAGAAGGCAACATTTGAGTTAGGTCTTAAAGAATGATTAATACTTCAAGCAGTCCCTGATGGGATATTTTTAGGATCGTGAAATATGCCAGTCCTAGTTTGGAAATGATCTTTTCGCAATGGCTCAAAGTGAATTAGAGCTGGTTTCTCAAGCCTAAGCTACAAGGTGGCAGCACCATAACAGGTGGCAACCCAATTCATTGTTCACAGGAAGTGTCATTATGATTTTTCCTGAGCTGTGATAGTGTGACAGACGTGTGCCACCGCACCAAGCATCTTCATGGTCAGATTGTATGAAGCAGCATGGGCCCTTTTCCAGGGGAGTTCATGTTTAAGGAGAAAAAGCACCTAGAAAGGAAAAAGCTCATGTTTAAGGGGAAAAAAACCTAGAAAGATACCAATCAGTAGTGGATGGAGAGCTGACCTTGGGGTCAGGAAGACCCAGGTTCACGTCAGCCTCTGACATGTACTAGATGTATGCCCCTCTTGGGAAAATGTTGCTTAACTTCTCAGGATCCCCTAGTCAACTCTCTAATACTATAAATTGCAGGGGATGTGTCAACCTACACTGCTAAGGAAAGTTTCCTCCTCATGAGAACTCCTAAATAAAATGACAGATAGGAATTAAAAAAAAAAATACTGGGTAGATATATATATATATATATATATATATATACATATTCTTAGAGTGTGGTGTAAGGATTTTCCATACTAGTCAGAGACTGTTATTGTAGTTTTGTATTTATTTAGTGCCCACAGTGGTGCCAGGACTGATTAACATAATTGTGAAAAGCATTTCTCAACCTTTTATAGTTTCTGACACACCTGCAGGCTTCTCAGTGAACTTGTCAGGGCATATTGGCATGGTGGAGGACTATTGCAGAATCTTTTTGTCCCAAATTTAGGGTGTGTGTGTGTGTGTGTGTGTTGCACATGTGTGTGTCTTCACAGATGGGTTTGTCTAGATTTGACTCACAGAGAGGCACAATTTAATATCTCTACTCTTCTTTATCGACCCGTCTCCAAAGGAGACCTTAATGCCTGTCAGGACAGGAGCAGGAGGCTAGGCCATGAGACTGGCTGCTCTGTTGTCTTTGGAAAACTACCAGGCTAGAATTATATCTATCTTCCTACCCAAATATTGTTAGTCTAGGGGAAATAAATTAATGGTTCAAGCTGTGCCCTGACTTCTATCACTTTAATGAAGGCATACTCCAAGGTATATATCCAAAGGCTTGATTTCCCCATTAATACCAGTTCAGTTCCAGAAAGATCATGATACACCTTTGCCTTTGGTAACATCATCAGGCATCCCAGAGTACTTCTTGGGAAATGGAGATTAGACAACATATTGCTAACAAGGTTAAGATCATGGGCTGAGCCCTCAGAAAGATTTGTCAGCTTTGTACAGAAAACAACTTTTTTCTTCTGTCGTTGTCCTGGTCAGATAACCTTCTCCTAGTCACAAGGTAGGGAACTGAGCAAAAGTAAGGTGGGAAAAAGTATATGAAGTGTTGCTAAGATCAAGACCTGGGTTCAAATCTCAGCTGTTACTTATCTATGTGACTTTGTGGCAAGTCACAATTTTGCTGGGTCTCTTTTTTCTCATCAGACATCAATGTGGAGATTGCACTTAGGAGATCTCAAAGTTTCTTTCCAGCTCTAATCTTCTGATGCTCTGATTATAAAATCTGGTGATTTATGCATGGTAAAAAGCAAAGTAAATAAGAGATCCCAATACAAGGAAGAACATTTGATCTCATGCATATCATTGAAGGTTGTTATGAGGAGACCCATGACTGGAACAGGGCTCTAGAACAGTACAAGATTAATATAGGGAATTGGGGCGGCCAGGTGGCTCAGCGAGTAAGAGCACCGGCCCCAGTATCAGGATGACCTGGGGATTGAATCCCGGGCTCAGATACTCAGCACCACACCCAGAAATAACTGGCCGTGTAACCTTGAGCAAGTTACTTAACCCCAATTGCTTAAAAAAAAAAAAAAGATTAATACAGGGAAAAGATAGAGAGGGAAATAAATTCTATTTTATCTAGGTACCAGAGAAGCAAACACAATAGAGATCATTTAGATCACTCTAGGCAGAAATAAGACTGATATTGCCATCATACCTGGAAATAAAAAGAAAATAGATGTATGGTACTGTGTTCATTCTCCTAACCCCAACTGCACTGGCAGGTGGGATCCCCAGAAGGTGACTGACTACTGCTTCCTTTATGGTTTTTAAGATAACCCCAAGGGAAGAGTACTTTTTATCTTGAACCCCTGCCTTGTGTACTTCTCCTCAACATCAGTCAACCAGTTAGCATTATAATATGATTCACTTGTTTATCCTTTATAATTTTTTATTTTTTGCTCTGTCAGATTGAATGATTGTATCTCCTGCTGTTTTTGATTTATTTGACACATAGTAATATTTTTCATACCCTCAGTTGTCTTTGGTGTCGGTATGTTTTTTTAAATAAATATTTTTTATATTTAATTTTTCCCTAGTTACCCATAAAAACAACTTTTAACTTTTGTTTTTAAAGCTTTGAGCTCCAAATTCTCTCCCTTCTTCCCTCCTCCCCACCCACCATTGAGAAGGCAAGCAATTTGATATAGGTTATACATTTGTAGTCACACAAAACATATCCATAATAGTCATGTTGTGAAAGAAAACACAGATGGAAAAAAACTCAAGAAAAATAAAGTTTTTTATAAAATATCCTTCAGTATGTATTCAGACACCATCAGTTATTTCTCTGGGGATGAATAGCCTTTTTTCATCATAAGTCCTTCAGAGTTGTCTTGGATTGTTGTATTGTGAGAATAGCTAAGTCATTCACAGCTGATCATCTTTGTACTTTGTACATTGTACGTAGTACATTTCACTTTGCATTTATCTTTGTTTTTTTAATGTTTCTTGTGAGAAATATATTTAACGGCTTTGTTTTCTTATGCAATATCATTCTTTTTCATTTTCTTTGGATTGTTTAATCCATTCACATTTAAAGTTATAAGAGTTAATTTCATATTTTCCTCCATTTCTCTAATTTTTAAAATTATTTTTCTCTTCTTCTTTTGTAAAAATAATATTATGTTCCTTCAGTTATTTTTATCTTTTTTTAAGTAACACTATTCCTACTGACTTTTTTCCCTTCACCACAATCTACTTTTTTTCTTTTAATAGTATTTTTTTCAATTATGTGTAAAGATATTTTTCAACATTCCTTATGTAAAATTTTGAGTTCCAAATTTTCCTCTTCTCCCCCTCCCCAAAGACAGCAAGCAATTTGATATAGGTTATATATGTACAATCATGTTGAACATATTTCCGCATTATTCATGTGAAAAAAATCAGAATTAAAGGAGAAGACCATAAGAAAGAAAAAAAGTAAAAAATAGTATGCTTCCATTGGCATTCAAAGTCCATAGTCCTTTCTCTGGATGTGGGTAGCATTTTCCATCATGAGTCTTTTGGAATTGTCTAAAATCATGGTATTCCTGAGAAGAGCTAAGTTTATCAGAGTTAATCATTGCACAATGTTGCTGTTCTTGTGTACAATGTTCCCCTGGTTCTGCTCACTTCACTAAGCATCAGCTCATGTAAGTCTTGCCAGGTTTTTCTGAAGTCCACCTACTCATCATTTCTTATAAAACAATTGTATTCCATTGCATTCATCTACCACAATCTGTTCAGCCATTCTCCAACTGATGGTTATCACCTCAATTTCCAACTCTTTGCCACCACAAGAAGAGCTGATGTATAACCTCTCCTAGTTAACTTTTTTTCTCACATTTGCTAGGTCCGTGTTCTTCCACCTTCCAGGTGCCAGTTGCCCCCAAAGATTCCAATTCTCCCCATTCTGATGTAGGATGAGTAGACTTTTTAAAAACCAAATCCTCAAGATCAAATCCAATATAAGGTCCCTATTTTCCTTCTTAGACCATCTCTCTTCACCCATAGGAGCACACACAAGTGGAACCTCTTCCCACCACTAAAGTAAAGCCTCCTTTCTGTTTCCTCCTATTCAATCCTACCTGCCTCCTAACCCATTCCCTTGTAGGCTCTTTTCTTTCTGAGGCTCTAGAGGTTTAGGCCCTGATAAATCACACACTCTTCTACAATCCCTTGCATCCCTCCTTGACCTTCATGCACCCTCTCATGTAGACATGTAATCCCCCACAAAAACAATAATAACAACAAGCAAACATTGATTCACCTGTAGGTAGGGTGCCATCAGGTTCTGTTCATAATGTCCTTTGTATACCTCTTCACAGTCATTTCCACGAGATTTCTGCCTTTACTTATTCCCTGTGTACAGTTAGGAAAAACATCTCTTACTGGTCTCTCTGCCATCGCTATGTTGCTGTATTTGTCTGCTGCATTTATTAACTCTTATAATTTTGTTATTTAGAATGTTTAAAAAACAAATAATCTCTTCAGTTCTAGTTTTCCTTCTAAAAATGCTTCAAACGTCTCTTTATTATTGAATGTCCATCTTTTTTCATGTAAGGTTAAGCTCAGATTTGCAAACTCAGTAACTCTGGATTGTATTGTAGGCTACATTGCTCTTCAGAACATACTATTCCATCCCTTTCTATGTTTTCTGGTGAGTGAAGAATAGTCTTGAGTTATTCAAATTTCCTTTCTTATGTATTTGAAGGTCTTTCTCTTGATTGCTTGCAGAACTGAATTGTTAAAATTAATCACTATATGTCTTGGAGTTTGCAGCCTTGGATTTTTTTTCTTGAGGCAAAATCTGTGAATTCTTTCCATTAGAATTCCATTTTCTGTATTTAGAAGTTCTGAGCAGTTGTATTATTTCTTGTATTATGATATTAAGTGTTTTTTTTTCTTTTTGTGTTCTTCTGAGAGACCTATAATTCTTAGGTTGTCCCTATGCGTACATCTTTGAGATTAGTATGCGTTGCTTGCATAGTGAGCATATTTTCTTTTTTCTTTCTTTTTTTTTTGCTTCTTTTCTTCTAGATAGTCTTTCATGTCTGTGTATTTGTATTCTCAATTGTCCTCTTTTGTTTCTTGGGTGACTCTTGCCATCTCAGATACAAAATTTTCTATTCTGCCTATTATTTTTTCTGTGTAAGTCAGAAATTCTGCTCTCATAACTTACATTTTTCTTTTGAATCACTCAAGAATAGCAATGTTGTGTCTCCAAGTTCTCAAATACCATAGGGTCCTCTGTCTAATCAAATGTTAGGTCATTTTCCTTTGTTTTGCACTACTTATTCATAGAATCCTGAACTTGTTTAAGATCTGTAGACCATATTTCCCTCTGTTGTTACTATTTTTCCTGCTGATTTATCTGTTGATGTTCAAGGTCTTTGAACTTTGTTTCTCCATTTCTGAGCATAATTTGTGAGATATGAGTACTAAGTGTTCTTTAAAAGTTTGACAGAATTCTCCTGTGAATCCATCAGAACCAGGAGTCCCTCTTTCCACATCACCCCCTCACCCTCAACCCCCACTTTGGTAATTCCTTTATGGGTAGTTCAGTTTCTTTTTATGAGATTGAATTCTTTAAGATCTCTATCTGGCCTTCTGATCATTTGGGTATTTTAAATTTTTGAGAGTATTCTTTTATTTATGTTCCCATTTTTACTCACATATCCCTATGCATGTGTTCTAATTATTCTTATTTTCAATTTCTTCTGTATTTATTTGTGATTTTACCTTGCTTATTTGACATTTTATTGATTTGATCTTTTTGCCCTCTTTTTTTGATCAGGTTAGCTAAAAGTATATCAATTATATTAGTCTTTTCAAAGAACAAGCTTTTAGTTTTATTTATCCTATCCATGGGGACATTTTCTCCTACGTATCTATTTCTCCTCTAATTTAAAATTTTTGCTTAGTTTAGGTTTGTTTATTTGTTGCCTTTCTTTGAAGAAATGCATATTCAGTTCATTAATCCTCTCTTTTTCTAGGCAGTTTCTGTCATTGCCCTATAGAGGTTGCCCCACAGCTTCCCCTTTTCCACTGTGTCTCACTCTGAGAAAAATGCCAATTGCCTCAGGTAACAGTACACTGTACCCATATACCATGCACTCATGTACAGAGTATATTATAGATTCTCCTTCCTTATGTCCCTGATAAAACAGCCCATCACTGATCTAGACCCTCCCTTTGGTTACTTACTTTCCCCATTTGCTTCAAAATCTCCTCCCTGGGTCCGTACCTTTCAACTCCTCAGGTACCAGTTAGCTGCAAGAGCTCCAAACCCCCACTCACCTGCCCCAACACACACTTCTGAGGCAGAATAAGTGGTCTTTCCGTGTACCACATCTCCCAGATAGCACCTAGTGCAAAGTCCTTATCTCCCTTCATAGAACATCTATCTTCATTCCTAGGAGCATTTATCAGTGGAGCCTTCTCCCACCACCAAAGCAAGGCCTCTTTCCTTTTCTGCTCCTTTTCAGTCCTCCTTCCCTCCTCACCCACTTTAGTGTAGGTTTTCTCTTCCTGAGAGAATACAGGGATCACACTTTCCTCTCGTCGCTAGTCCTCAGTTTGACCTAGGTATATCACATACTCTCCTCTATCCTTCTCCTCCCCTCTCCCTTCTATTCACCCTCCCACTTTGTCATGTAGTCCCACAAAAATAAAAAAAACATTGAAGAGTGTTTGCAAGGTTCTTTCTATAATTACCCAGGCCTGCCACTCTACCACTATCTCCATCTGACTTTCACCTTTACTCCTGTCTCTTTGTGTACTTTTAGAAAGAAATCTCTTGTGTATTTGCTGTCACTATGTTCCTGTTGCTGTTCTTGGCTGTTGCATTCATTTACCCCTCTATCATTTCTGTTGTCTGGGGTGTTCAAGCAAATAATCTCTTCAAATTTGGTTCTCTTTCCAAGAATATTTCAAAGGGTTCTTTATATACATCTTTTTATTCATATATGGTTATGCTCAGATTTACAGGGCAGATCACCCTGGGCTGCATCCTGAATTAGATTTCTCTTTAGAACACATTATTCTTTTTCCTCTTGTGTTTTCTGGTGGGTGTAGAATAGTTGCCTTATTTTTATTTCCTTTTCCTTGTATTTGAAGGTCTTTTTCCTACTTATTTGTAGAATTTGTTGTTTCTGAACTTAATTGTTAAATTTAACCATTATGTGTCTTGGAATTTGCAGCCTTGGATTTGGTTTTTGTTTGTTTTTCTGGAGATGAGATGCATGCATTCTTTCAATTCGTATTTCATTTTTCTGTGTTCAGAGTTCCAGGCAGTTTTCTGCTATTATTTCTTCTGCTACAGTGTCCAGGTCTTTTTTAGTTTTGTTCTTCTGAGAGTCCTATAATCATCAAGTTGTTCTTATAAAGTCTGTCTCCAAGATCAGTATGTTTTGCTTCAGAGAGTATGTTTTCTTGTAATATTATTACTTTTTCCTTCTATTCTTTTGGATTGTCCTTCACTTCTATGTATTTGTATTCCTAATCAATTCCTCTCTTATTTCTTTGTTAACTCTTGATATCACAGATTCACAAAATATCACAGAAATTTTCCTATTCTCCCCGTTATTTTTACTGTGTAGGTCCTAAATTCTACTCTCATAATTTTCATTTCTCTTTTAAACCACCCAAGAACAGCATATTGTGGTTCCATGTTCTCCCCAAATTCCATAGGGTCCTATGTCATATCAAATATTGAGTAACTTTCCTTTGATTTGTAGTATTTACTTATAGATACCTGAAGTCTATTACTAAATTTAGAAATTTTATTTCCTTCTGCAGCTAAAATTTTCCCTGTTGATTTAGCTGCTTGAGTTTCTTCCTCTTGAGATCTTTGGCAATTTCAGTCTTTTTCCCTTATTTTGCCCTATTGCTCACTTTATAACTCCCTCCTCTCTGATGGTGGTTTCCCTTGGGGCTGCATCTCAAAGTGTTTGAAGTCTCAAAGATTTCAAAAGAAAGCCTTCTCCCACACTAGATAATTCACGGTTTACTAACATAGGTCTCTGCCCTAAGTAACTTTTGGGGTGTCGGACATAATTGGTCCTGGCTAGATGCTATACTTTTACTAAGGCTTAGTTTAAATGCTACATAGATACTTACAGCTCCCCACATACTCTCCCCATGGTGTCCTGTTCAATTCTTTCTGTTCTTCAGGTCTCTGGTCCAACATTTCAAAGCCCTGCCATGCTGGTGCTATTGTAGCCCAAAATAATTTCTGTCATTCGGAGTTTGGATCTGTGAGACACTGGGAGGAGGGATGGGGTTCAGAGTGTGGAGTTGAGCAATAGTTCAATCTCAGGATAGGTGGCAACCCCTTTCTCTGTGTTCTGCTTTTCTGCAGAGATATTCTACATCATAGAATGCTGCAATAATACTGCCTATCAAGGCTTTGGCAGATTTCTTCAGTTTGGTGCTTGACTATCCATGGCAAGGGAAAGTGGGAGGTGGGACTGTGACATAAGGATGAATTTTGTTGGCAGCCCAAGAGTTAGGCTAATGTAACTTTACTGGTGCATGTTAGGCAGCGGGGGAAGGGATGCTGAGTGTGCTCAAATTAGATGCTATATCATGGATTTGTTTTTACCTTCTTTTGAATTCCTGGTATCCTAGAACAGCAACCTGAAGTTGCTTTATCTTTGGCACATTATCTCTATTTTGGAGAGGCTTGAGAGGTCAGAAAAAAATGTCTAGTTCTATATTTTGTTGATCATATGACCTGGAAGTTCTATTTTTTTTCCTTAATGATTAGGCTCAGATCTGCAGGGTATGTCATTCTGTGCTACATCCTGTCTTCCATTGCTCATCAAAATACATTGGTCCATTTCCTCCTATGGTTTCTGGAATTTGTAGAATGGTCTTGTATTATTTAAATTTCCTTTCATTTTTTTTTTTTAAGGTCTTTCTCCTAGTCTCTTGCAGTTTATTGTTTGTTAGTGGAATTGTTAACCACTCAATGTTTTGGAGTTCGTAGCATAGAGATTTTTTCTAGAGACAATATGTGGATTTTTTTGTTTTCTATGTTAAAAAAAATTCTGAATAGTTTTCTTGAATTGTTTCTTACATTATGATTTTGGGGGTTTTTTATTTGCTGTGTTCTTCTGGGAGATTTATGATCTTTAAATTGTCTCTATACATCGGGTCTTTGAGAACAATATATTTTGCTTGTATGATGACTATGCTTTTTTTTTTTTGCTTTTTGAAGGGGTGAGGGCAGGGCACTTGCGGTTAAGTGACTTGCCCAAGGTCATACTGCTAGTAAGTGTTAATTGTCTGAGGTCAGATTTGAATTCAGGTCCTTCTAACTCCAGGGCCAGTGCTCTATTCATTGTGCCACCTAGCCACCCCCATGCTTTCTTTTAATGTTACTGATTTTTATTCCTATTCTTTCAGATTGTCTTTCACTTCTGTATATTTGCATTCCCAATCAGTTATTCTCTTGTTTCTTTGATGAGACTTGCTATTGTGGATTCAGATTTTTTTTTATGTGTCAATTGTTTCTGCTGTGCAGGCCTTAAATTCTGCTTTCACAATTCTTATTTTTCTTTTAAACCATTCAAGATGTGGTTCCATCCCTACTCAGGAATCCACAGGGTTCTTTACTTTTTCAGGTGTTGACTTTGCTTTTCCTTGTAATATTAATTCATAGATATCTAGATTGTTTTGCTTGATTTAGAGGTCATAATCCATCTTGTTATTGTCTCCCCTTGATGGCTCTCTGTTCATGCTCAAGGTCTTTAAATGGATTTTCTTCTAGTTGAGACTTTGGTAATTTCAGTCTTTTATATTATTATTTACTACTACAGCTCTCTGTCTGATTCCTTTCCCTTTAGTTTGGTTTTCCTGTGGGCTTGATTTTAAAGTTCTCTGAGCCTCTTTTAATGCTCAGAAATTCACAGTTTACTAACCTTGGTTTTTTTTCCTAAGTAACTTATGGGGGCACAGAACTGACCCCAGATGGATGCTGGGCTCTTTTCCTCAGATTTATTGAAATCCCACACAGCCAAATGTATCTTCTCCCCCAGTTTCCTCTTTTCCTCAGTTCTCTGGCTAAGAAAAAGGGAGGGGTAGAGTTGAGCTTTGTTGGAAGTTTGTGGGTCAGCTAGTGCAAACCATTTATGAAAAGTTAGTGGGCAGTGGGGGAAGAAGTGCTGAGTGAGAGTAGTCTTTTCTGTCATTAGTTTATTAAGTTATTATCTTTTTTACACTCTTGGTATCTTAGACCATGGAGAGAGATGAATTGATTTATCTCTTGCACAAATTTCCTTTTTTGGAGAGGTTCAAGAGAAGTTGTGAAGATCAGAGGAAATATCTGGTCTTCCATCACGCTGATCACATGATGCAAAATATGTGGTCATTGTATTTAATTTAAATTCAAACTGCCTTTTTAGAATTTTTTCATACATTATTGTAGACATTCTATTTCAGACAGAGAGAGAAGGAAAGAGATACTCTTGCTTTCTTTGCTTTCTCAGTCAATAGAGGTCTTTCCTTGGTTTTCTAAAGTCTATTTTTTACAGTGCAATAATAATCTCTCACATTCACATACCATTTTCTTGTTTAGCCTTTCCCCAGTCAGTACATATTCATTTTATTTGGTTTTTTTCTTGCTTTGTTCTTGTTTTTGTTGTCATTTTGTGCTACTGTGGGTCTGTGGGTTTGGGGGGTGTTTTTTGTTTTTCTTTGTTTTTGCTACCACAGGAAGGGCTGCTATGAATATTTTGATAAAAGGTGCCTTTCTCCCTATTTCTGACTTCTTTAAGTATATACTTATTAGTGGAATTGCTCAGTCAGAAGATATGAATAGTTTAACGACTGTTCACTCTATTCCCAATTACTTTCCAGAATTTTTGGACCAATTCAAAGCTCCACAATTATACAATTGTTGCATCCCTTGTGGAATGCTCCCCCAACTTGTCGCTGAAGACTCAGTCCCCAGAGGGTGGCTGCTTTATCAGGTTCTAGGAGTAACTTTATAGGTGACTACTTGTATTCTGTAGTCCATGAGTCCTTACCAACATTCTTTCCATGAACCATCACCTGGTAGACTCAATGAGATCTCATCAAATGTATTTATTCAAATGGCACCATAAAAATAGTAGCTAAGAAACATTCCCCTCACCATGTACTTGAGCCATACCATTCCATGAATATATCCAGTGTTAATGGGAAGAGTAGCTTCAAATTTAGAGAACAGTTATGGTAAGGTACATTGGTAGGATACACAGATGCCAAAAGGAAACCCACAATTTCTGGTATTGTAGGGTGGGGAAGTCCTTTCTCTTTGTAGAGTCCTCACACTGGATTCTCACGGTCTACTCCTCTGCATAGGCTGACTTTTAATGACTAGGGATCATGCTCTTTGAAGCTGTTTCCTCCTTTGGATAACTATCTCTCTATATACCTGAATGTCTAGAGTGTGTGTCTCTACTCCTTTAATTATGCCTGAAATCCTCTTGATGTACTTGAAGCATACTTGCTCTGCTACTTAGAAGCAGTGAATAATGAGAGAGGGGAAGAGACAGAATCCATTTCCCTTCTCTTGCTGTACCCCTTGGTGCAAGGGTCTTATCCACAACTGCCAAATTTCAGGAAAGTCAACGTGTAGCATTCTTTATTTATCCTGGGCTCAAGTTCATCTGTAGAAGACTCTTGGCATTGCTAGAGAATGATTATTCAAGGGCCTATGCCTATGTGAAGGGTGAGATTGATGAAAGCTTGAGAGAGGAGAGATGATTGAATTTATGGCTTCCAGCTTGGAGAGGGGACTTAATGTGGATCCAAATTCTCTTCAGAGGAGGTTCCTGGAGGGAGAGAAAGATTCTGGGAAGAAGTCAATATGTGGAGGATCTGGTGCCACCATCATGTCCCTTTCTTCAATTTACCACAGTAGAAACTTTGGGGAATTTCTCTTGGATGAGATTAAGGATTGATATTCTCACACTGAGGTATATTTCCCAATGGGAAAGCTAATTCATTCTGTGTGTTTTGTGATATGTTCTAATCAGTATACCTTCTCTGTGTTCTGCTTGGTTATAGACTTGGATAAATGGGTTTATTTGCTGTTTGTGGAACTGTTATTTAGTAGGGAGGGAGTTAAATTTTTGGATATATTGCTTGGAACTTTTCTTCCTCATTAAAGGGATGGAGATAAGGAGAACAGTTTAGATCTAAAAATTATTTCCCCTAGACCAACAATATTTCGGGGGAAGATAGATATTATTTTAGCCTGGCACTCCCTCTCCGAGGATAGCAGAGTGGCCAGCCTTGTGGTCCCAGTCTTTTGCCCTCTACCTAGAAGGAATGAATCGTTTGCTTTGGAGTAGAGTAAGCAGAGGAGACTCAAGAGATTAACTATTCATTCTTCTCTGTAATTCACATCTACACAAATCCACATGGAAATACATCAACTACATGGTACGCACATATATTCTATATGCACATGCATAACTCTACCAGGAATGATCCCACAGAATTACGCAATACCTGTTGGTGTTTGGGTGAGAACCACAGTTACCTATTGACTTGTGTATCAGAGTCTCAGGAGGTGGAGAAATCGCAGACCTCATAACCAGTACATATCTTGACTGAGAGAGAAGTTAAAAGAAGCTGAGCTTCAACTACAGTTCAGAAGAATGTGGAGAGAAAATGTCCATACACATAGAATTTTGGTGAGAAATCTTGGTGTTCATGGGATAGTTCATGGGATAAGTTAGCCAACCAGTGGAACACTGCTCTATACCTAGTTTTGAAGAGCATGGGCAAATGAAATGCCTGTTTACAGAATAGCTCAATAAACTGGTGGGGGCCCTGCCCTAAAGACAACTCACCACACCCACTAAGTTGGATTCCCTGATAAACAGGAAGAGTCCAAAGGTGGTGAACAAAAGAGACAACCCACCAGCTTTCAAAGATTATCTACACTAGGCAATAGCTCAGAAACACATTTCAAGGGAAGCAGATCCAAGGTCTTATAATCCAAATAAACCTAGAAACAGCTCCTTTCCAGCTTCAATTGTAGAAATGCTTAGGGTACAGAAACACCCCCACAGAGTGTTAAAACATTTTTCATTAATCTTATGCTTTATAAGTTTGGAGATGAGTAGGGATACAGAACTACAGCTCCAATGAGGACTATGATCAACCCACACCATTAACTAGTACAGGTGACAGCAGGTCACACACGACACTCAAAACTTTCTGGTTTTGTATTTGTATCCCTCAACATTCTCTGTCCCACAGAGGTTGCTTCAGGTGGTTGTGGAGATCCTGCTTCTGCTTGGTTGCTCTAAGGTATCTATATTTTCTGTTCCCAGGGAAATTCTTGATGAGCCCATCACAATTTCTTCCTTTCCCTAGCACTTGGACATCATGGCTCCCCCTTGGTCAGTACCTCCCACTAAGTCCTTTGGGGATTCAAAATAGCATTTGTACTTCTTTTCCTTTTGTTTTTCTAATTCCCATCTTCCTTTAAGGTCATTGGACCAGGTGATGCAAATCAAATTAAGGATTTCTCCCAGTTACTTCAAGAAGAAGGGAGCCAGCTTTTCTCAGGGTAAGAACTTACATCTGAGGAAAGGGGCCTGTAGTCTTTGCAGGGTAAAACCCCAGTGAGATGCCCTGGGGGCACCAGCAAGGATTGCAAACTAAAGAGAGAAGTACCAGGGTAAGCCCCAGGAAGGATCCCTGGGCCCCTGAATAGCACAGAGCAGAGAACAGGAAAGGGGAGGTGTCCAAAAGAAGCCCCAAAATGAAAGAGCCACCTGAGACAAACTTTGCCTACATTATAGTTTAACTTAGGACTGACAACTCCTTTAAGTGCATAGTTGTCCAAATAAGCCCATAAACTAAGAGGATTTGTCTGCAAGAGTTTTAGAGTCTACAAGTCTACAAGCATTTTAGAGATTACAGTTACTCCACAACTGATTTCTTTTTACATGGACAAGCAAGTGATAGAACTTAAAAAGTATTAACATCATATTAATTTTACTCTCGATTGTATAAATAACACTTTCCTAGATATTCCATACTGTGGGGAAAGCCCTGGCTTTGGAATCAGAGGACCTTTGTTTGCATTCTTGCTCTGCCAGTTTTTCTGGTGCTAGTTTGGACAAATTATTTTATTTCTGAATCTCAATTTCCTCATCTGTAAACTGGAGGCAATAATATTTGCACTGCCCACCTTATAAGTGAGGATCAACCAAGATAATACATGTGCTTCCTGTTACACCTGTGACTTGGTTGAACATAGGAGGGATGGGTGTACCCAAGAGGGGAATACAAGGTTGGCATGCATGAGGCTGAATTGCCAAGGGTAAGCAGTGGGAAATGAAGATAGGGCCAGGGATGGAGGTCTCCCTAGACTCCCACAACTAAGCTTTCCCTCAACACCATGTGGATTCCTTCCACTGAATTCATAAGACCCTTCCATACACATACACACACACACACACACACAGAAGTAACAATATGTGAAATGTACTTCTGTACTGGATAGTGGATCCCAGGTGACCATTGTGTTCTAGTCTTGTACCTGGCTATCTGGTTTTCCCATCCCCCAACCTCAGCCCAACTTCAGGGAAGTGAGCAGACTGCCAGGTCAGCTCCACCCTCCCCCAACAGATGTTCCCCCTTACCCAGTCAGCCCACCTCCACAGAAGTGGGTGGGCTTCTGGGTCAGGGAGACTTGGTGCTGGCAGGAGTTTTGAGGTGTGTACTCACCAATCACTGTTCTTGGCCTCTGCAAATTTCTGCTTGCATAATACCTAACCATTGGCCTCTTGGTATCCCTTTAAAAGCTAACACATTGTCCATGCCAACTCACTGTTCAATTTGGGCCTGACCCTGAACAGCCCCGCAGAAAATAAAATCCACTTCCAAATTTTACTCTCGGGAGTCTCTTGTCTCACTCCTTTCGGCACATCAGTCTATCTACAAAAGACACATAATAAAAATTCCAAAGGGTTGCAATTTTATGGATTGAATTTCTAGGGTTTGGGGTACATTAAAGTGAGCCCAAAATTTGATGAAGTTACTTTTGTTTGTCCAATAGAGTTCTACTAAATTGAGTGTATGGCTGTGATAGTAATGGCAATTAAAGATTCCCCTGTATTGGCTTGGTTTTCAAACTGATTGTGTTAAAACCCAGAGTTTGTTAATCCCACCTGTGGGATGGGCTTGTTGATGTGAAAAGAAAGTCCTGAACTGGGAGGAGCTGGTGATGTAGATTTGGAGAGACACTAGAGAGAGGCGGAAGATCTTTTTGGAAGCAGCACCTCGTGGAGGGAGAGAGACTAAGAGAATTGCTGGTGGCCGCTTTGAATTGCCCTGGACTTTTGAGACCTGCCCCCTGAGCTGCCAAGGACTGAGGAGACATGGCTGTTTTGCTGGTACTTTGTCTGTCTGTTTTGATGTTGTTTTGCCAGATTTGTCCACTGGTGAAAGACAGTCCTTTTGTTGAAGAAGTCCTGGAACCTGGCTGTTCGCTAAGAAGCCCTGAGACTGTCCTGCAGACAGAGAGTGAATACTGTCCACTGGTGAGGGACAGTACTGTTGTTGCAGGGGTCTGGAGACTGTCCTGCAGACAGAATGAATACTGTCCACTGGTGAAGGACAGTGCTGTTGTTGCAGGGGTCTGGGAGCCTTTCTGTTGGTTCAGAAGCCCTGAAGAAGGATTGTCTTGTTGTATGTTTACAGAAATCCTGGGAGAGGGCTTTGCTAATGTGTTCAGGGGTTCTAGGACTGTTCTACAGACAGAGGATGAATTCATGAAGGGACTGGCAATGTATCTTATGGCCTTGCTAAGCCTTGTCTCCCCAGGAACTAAGATTGCTGAGAACTTGCCTCGTGTCAAGATGAAGAAAAGACCTCCATTTGGGTATTAAGTGCTGTGTTTAAACTTGATGTAACTCTGGGGTAGATTCAATTGTGATCCAGGGGTAGGGAACTTTTGACCTTATTGTGCTCTGTGATTGACAAATGAAGGTACTTTACCTATGTTTGGAAACTAATCTCCATTTGAGAAGAGGGGTTTTGTGGTGGACCAAATTAAGGTATAGCCTAGGGGTGGAGAAGTATTTAGAACAGGGACTTTGTAATTGATAGAATGATTGGAAGATCCTGGGGTGGGGTAGTACTTGGAGATTATTTAATCACACTTAGTAAATGCTGTATTTTGAATGATGTCACGTTTTGATCTTCTCTGTTCTTGGTTTGTCACTGAATAAAATAGAGAGCACCTATGCTGGTATTTTGAACCTGGGAAGTTGCCTTCTTTTGGCATTACATTACAATGGCACAGGGGATTTCTGACTCTTTTCAATAGCTCTTGGAGAAAATGTGAATGGGATGAACTACTTAGAGGTTCCAGACCATCCAGAAGACCTTGTTGTATTTTTTTTTAAAAAAGACTTTGGTTTTCTTTCAGTTGGTGACTGGCAGTAGCATATCACACACTACGCTGCTTCCCTACACAGTGCTCAGTTCCTCTCTCGCCTCTTCCTGGTCCCTGCCCCCACCACCATGGGTTTCAGAGATCTCAAGACACCAGCGGGTCTGCAGCACCTCAACGACTTCCTGGCGGACAAGAGCTACGTCAAGGGGTATGTGCCATCCTAGGCTGACGTTGAAGTATTTGAAGCCCTCTCAGGCCCACCATCTGTCAACTTGTACCATTCTCTCTGTTCATATAACCACATTAAGTCCTATGAGAAGCAAAAGGCAAGCTTGCCAGGAATAAAGGCTTTGGACAAGTATGGGCCTGCTGATGGAGAAGATATGACAGGAAATGGAACTACAAATAGCAAAGATGATGATGACATTGGGTCTGATGAGGAGGAAAGTGAAGAAGAAAGAACTAAGAGAAGAATGCCTTGCTCAGTATGAATCAAAGAAATAAAATAACCTACAATTGTTGCCAAGTCTTCCATCTTACTGGATGTAAAACCTTGGAATGATGAGATAGATATGGAAAAATTGGAAGGATGTATCAGAAGCATTCAGACATTCAGATGGCTTGGTCTGGGGATCTTTTAAACTAGTTCCAGTGGGATACAAGAAGCTTCAGATACAACGTGTGTTTGAAGATGATAAAGTTGGGACAGATATGCTGGAGGAACAGTTAACTGCCTTTGAAGACTTTGTGCAATCCTTGGATATTCTACCTTCAATAAAATCTAAAACCTACCATCCTCAAAAATTGCATTTAAATAAAAAATATTTGCAAGCAAAGAAAAAAGACCTTGGAAATATATAAAGAGAAAAAGAGATTAGAAATCACTAGTCTAAAGCATTAGAAAACTTCACTTTTTAATGGGTAAGATGGTATATTCCAGGCATAAGGGACAGCCTGTGCAGGGGAATTTAGGTGGGAGGGGCCAAATTTGTGGAACAGAAGGGAGGCCGGTTTAGATTGAACATAGAATATATGGAGAAGAGGAAAAGGAAAAAATTGTAGAAAAGTTACCTAGAACCAGATTGTGAAGTACTTTAAATACCATGCAGAAAAGTTTGTATTTAACCCAGAGGCAAAAGAGAAAAGAGGCTTTAGCCTAGGGTTCAGTAAAGCTCCTTGAGGGAAGTGACATGATCAGACATGTGCTTTAGGAAGGCTATTTGGTAACTGTGTGGAAGATGAACTAGAAAGGTGAAAAACTGGAAGCCGGAAGACTGATGAGGATGGCTGCACTAGTCTGCAAAAGAATCATGGGATCTCTATTTGGAACTCCCTCATTACCCACAGAGGTAAAATAATTTTCTCAAGGTCACTTTTTTACTATGTGGACAGATCTAAAATTCAAATTCTAAACTTCAAATATAGTGTTCCTTCTAATATAGCATATTGTCTTTTGGCTAAAATGGCTCTAAATCATACCTGCAGCACAACTTGTCAGTAGGTAGGGGCCACAATTAAAATAGGACCTGGTCAGCAGTCACCTCTTCTTCAGAGAGAATATGAGGGTGTAATAGTAATGTATCTTTGCTTAATAGGAAGATCTTTCCCATCCAGTAATAGGCCCATGTGACCTGCTTAAGTCACATGAGTTTGAGTCACATGAAGCCTGTGGTGGGAGGAACTTACTGAACAAATGGAGCAGGAAGGGTGCAGCAGAGCCCAGAGAAAGTTGGTCTCTGAGGGAGAGAGAGGAAACAGGCAGTAAGAGCTATGAGTGTTCATTTGTGGGAAGGCCCTAGCAAGGGTAAGGCTTGGGGATGGTGGGGCCCCCTGCAAGATTATTTTTGTTACTATGATGGATTTGGCTTTCTGATGTTGAGATTCAACTCTCTGGTGTTTGAATAAGTGTTTTGGTTCTGTCTTGCATGTGGAGAGTCAGTTATATTTTGCAACTCAGAATTACACCAGCATATTCATAGCCACTGTAGGCACTGTGAATATCACACTGGTGCTACAGAAGGACACCAGTTTATGGAGATCCACCAATGATGCCATGTAGATGTAACTTCAGTTTCATACAATACAACCATTTTCTGTAAGGGTTCACAATGACAAAAAATAATATATTCATTTCTTCTAGGACCCTCATTAAAACAGTTCACCCTTTAGAGAGGTCATTGGCTATGCCAGTGTGCTTGGCAAAATATACCAGATTAGTGACCCTAGATGAAACTTCCTTAATGCACTAATGACCCCTGTTCAGTCCATCATGTAACATTTTCGTGTTGTAATTTGTATATAAACAACTCTGTATTTTTTATATGCTTAGTATTTCCATCTGGTAATAGAGAACCAGACATAGCTTCTATAATTATTCCATCACAGAGGAAGGTCAAAACTCACAGCACTTCCAGGAAATTTTAATTGTTTCATCAGCTATTTCTTGGTTTTAAGGGTGATGTCATCATCATCCAGGTTTTTCATAAGTTTTCATTGCCTTTTATTTTATTTTTTTGCTTCTAAGCAGACTTTTTTCCCCCAGAATTTGTTTATTTATTTTTAGCTTTCAACATTCATTTCCCCAAGATTTTGAGTTCCAAATTTTCTCCCCATCTCTCACACCCCACGATGGCAAGCATACCGATTACTCCTTCCCCCAGTCTGCCCTCTCATATATCCCCCTTTATTCCACTCCTCACCCCCCCCCTTACTTTCTTATATGGCAAGATGGATTTCTATACCCCATTACCTGTATTTCTTATTTCCTGGTTGCTGGTAGAAACAATTTTTTAACATTTGTTTTTAAAACTTTGAGTTCCAGATTCTCTCCCTTCTTCCCTCCTCACCCACCCTCACTGGGAAGACAAGCAATTCAATATAGGTTCTACATGTATAGTTATACAAAACCTTTCCATAGTAGTCATGTTGTGAAAGGCTAACTATGTTTCTCTCCATCCTATCATTTATTCTATTTTCTCCTTTGACCCTGTCCCTTTTCAAAAGTGCTTGTTTCTGACTACCCCTTTCCCCAATCTGCCCTCCCTTCTATCATCCCCACTCTTAAGCCCTTCCCCTTTACTTTCCTGTTGGGTAAGATACTCAATTGAATGTGTATTTTACTGCCTTTTAAAAATACCTATCTGCTATGGCAACAATGTGAAGTTATTGCCATTCATTTCATTTCTTTGATGGTTAAAACCAGGTTATCTGACTTTTCTGTTAAGAGTACATACCAGACATGTACAACTTGGCATTTCCAAGTAAAGGTATAATTAATGGTTAAACTATTTTGCAAATAAACCATATTTTTAAAAAGAGAAATTTTAATTAACATCAATTATTACTCTTCTTAAGATTTTTATTTATCATGAAATCACATTAATGTTAAAAAAAATTACTTTGCTAAGTGATACAGGTTGAATACATTTTTTCAGTTTTTCTTAGTGTTTACATTTAATTAATGGGACATACTACACTTCTTGTCAGTAATCAGTTTATCATACTTTGGAATCATATTTGAAATCAATTTCTTTAGAAATCTGAAAACTAATCTTAGTAGCTGACTCTTTTTCTAAGTTTATTTTCTTGAAAAACCATTGTTCCCCACTGAGATTTTTCAATAATTTGGATGGTTTGTTTTTCATTGTGCTTAAGTCAGGATATTTGAATTTCAAATAGTGACAAAGATTGTATTCCTTCAGTATGGCTATTATTTTTCAACCAACAAGGCACAATATTTTGTCTTTCATAAACAAGTATCTATTTGTCCACTCTGGATTAAACACTCTATGTTCTGATTCCATCTTCCATTTCTTTTTATTACCTATTTTACAAAGTCACCCCAAAAACTTTAATGTTAGAACCAAAAAATCTCTACAGCAACTGCTTACATACACAGAAATACTGAACTGAGTGTCTGATCTAGGAAGGAGGTGTAACTTGGATGGTGGCCATGCAGCGAGGGAGGGGAAGAAGCCCTCCAGTTGCTGCCTCTCATCGTATGGTGGGTGTCAGCTCCATTGTCACATGGCTGCACTCAGTTTGTCCCTGTTCGACGCCAATAACAATCAAAAACACAACGAAAAGATATGACTCTCACTCCTCTCAGACTAGAGACAGAATGACGATGATTGGTTGCTGTGGATCATGTGACAAACGGGAGAGATTATGCAGTGGTAACCCACCAGCCAAGTTACATGATGGGCACAATAGGAACTAGTGGAAGGTGGGTTAAGTGGGGCATGGCCAAAGCATCCTTACATCTTTGCTTTCTGTTACATCCTCTACTTTTTTGAGGCCACCCAAAATCCTCTGGCAGGCCTGTGGGCTGTATATTGTGCAGGCCTGTTCTAAATCAATAATCCTATTATTTACTCACCTAGAGTTCACCCAAAATAATTTAATGGTATTTATCTACAATAGCATCCTTTCCCTCTCTCTCAACATATCTTTACTCCTTGCCGAGATTAATCCTTCTACCTTGATCATGTCCTCTCCTGTTTCCTCCAAAGCTTTGCTCCAGCAATCATCTTATCTCGTGTCTTCAATCTCTCCCTTTCTACTGGCTTCTTCCTATTTGACTATAAAGATACTGAGGTCACTCCAGTCCTTATTTAAAAAAAAAAAAAAGCTTTCTCTGGACATGTTTACCTCTATCAGACTCTGCCTTTCTTATCACTTTCGTGGATAAACATGTTGAAGAAAAGTCTATACACTCAGCCTCCAATTCCTTAACATCTGCCTTGATCCCTTCCCATCAGGCTTTCTGTTATTGAAACTGGCTTTTCAAAGGTCACCAATGTCCTAATCATTAAACCAATGACTTTTTTTTTCAGTCTTCATTATTCTTGACCTCTGTGCAATATTTGATATTGTTGACCACTTCCTTCTTTTTTTTTTTTATTTTTATTATTAAGCAATCAGGGTTAAGTAACTTGCTCAAGGTTACACGGCCAGTTATTTCTGGGTGTGGTGCTGAGCGTCTGAGCCCAGGATTCGATCTCCAGGTCGTTCTGACACTGGAGCCGGGTGCTCTTACTCGCTGTGCTACCTGGCCGCCCCCCACTTCCTTCTTTTTGTATATGCTTTCTTTCCTTGGCTTCAGAGACATTTTATTTATCTATTTGGTTCTCCAACTTTTTAACTGCTTTTTTTTTTCTGTCTCCTTTGCCATTTTCTTCTTTCTGAGTCATTAATTTTGGGGTATTTCTAAGTCATTCATTCTTTGGATATTTCCCAAGATTCTGTCCTTGATCTTCAAACCTTACACTCAAACTGTACCTTTTTATTTTGAGCTCTAGCCTTATATTTTCAGTTGACTACAACAAGAATCCTTAACCTTTTTTTTCTGTCAGACTTCTTTGGTAGTCTGCTGAATTCTATGGACCCATTCTCAGAATGTTTTTAAATGCAAAAAATAAAATACAGAGGATTACAAAGAAAACCATTGTATTAAAATAAAGATGAAATTTTTTCACATCTAAGTTTATGGACTGAGTTTATGAAATCTATCCATGCACCGATGGTTCATGGACTCCTTAGTCAACAATCTATCTCCATGTGGATGTGTGATGTGTAACCTACACCCCAAACTCAACAAGTTTAAAGCCTAAACTCAGCTTCCCTTTCTAATTTTGCTATTTCTTTCAGTGGCGCCACAATTCATTCACCCATATCTGAAACTGTATTATTATTTTTGGCTTTTTCCTCTCTCACCCTCCACATCCAATCAGTTTTCAGACCCTGCAATTTCCTTCAATTCAATTCAACAAATATGTATTAAGTGCCTGATATCTTATAGTCTCTGTTCCTCTTACCTCTGAGGATAGGGTGTCCTTATTACTTGCCAAGGTTAATGTGTAGTGTACCATGTGAGCTCTCCAAAGTTATCAGTGATCTCTTAATTGCCAGATCTAATGGCCTTTTCTCAATCAAAGTCATCAAAGACTCTCTTTAATGTTCTATGGCTACTAGCCTCAAAAATGCAGTGTCAGCTCCTTTTGACACAGATAAAAACCCACTTATGCCATCACTAGTGTTGTTCAATAGTTTTTTAATCATGTTCCACTCTTCATGACCTCATTGGGATTTTCTTGGCAAAGCTACTGGAGTGGTTTGCCATTTCCTTCTCCAGCTCATTTTACAGATAAGGAAACTGAAGCAAGCAGGGTTGAGTGACTTGCTCAAGGCTGTACAGCTAAGAAGTGTCTGAGGCTGGATTTGAACTTAGGAATCTGAGTCTTCCTGACTCCAGGCCCAGCGCTCTAAGCACGATGGCTCCCCCTAGATGTTCTATGCGGTTTTACACAGGGTCATGTTGAGGACGTGGTCAGTGAGGCAGTGACCATTTAGGCTTAGTTCTGTGGTTGAGTCTGGCTTCAGACACGAGGATCTTGAAATGACTACAGGACAGCCCTGGCAAAATTTTGTAGCAAACAACTTTCTTTTCAGGGCTCTTGTTTCCCTTTCGCCCCTGTTCTGTTCCACCTCCAAGAGACACATCCTGATCCCCAAGGCTCCAGTATCTTCTCATATTTCATTTGTTGATATCTGGTGCTACCAAAATCTGCCTACTGTAATGCCCTCTCTCCAGGCTTACCCTTTGAGGGAATATGTCATGCTCCAGACCTGCCAACAAATCACTTAATAAGCAATTATTACTGTGTGTCAGGCTCTGTGCTCGGAACTGGGAATACAAAGAGAAAAATGGGGAAAAAAAGCTCAAGGGACTTTAAGCTCTAATATTTAATTCAATAAATATTAACTGAATGCCTGCTGTCTGCACAAGGTCCTGTCCACAGAGATACAAAGGCATGACACAGATCCTGTTTATCTAGTACCTTACACTCCAGTGGGAGGAGGGTGAGGTAGATGACAAACACAAAAATCTCTATCATACAAAGGAGACTGTGATGAGAACAAAGGAGCGTTCAGGGCATTAGGCTATGAAGAATGTGAGGGTGGAGAGGCCTCTTCTAAATGGGGAAAGCGTCATGGCAAAAGCAGCACTTCAGGCGGATCTTTAGGGCTTTTGCTAGCATCTCAGGACAGTGACAAGGACTTCAAAGCCCCTGGGTTTGGGTCATGGTGGACTGAGAGCAATAGCACCACACTGCTATCACTCCCTGGGGTTTCCAAGGTCCCTGCTATGTATTTTAACCCTAGGCTTTCTTAAGTGGAGTCCTCCATTCCTCCCACCTCTGGCACACTCAATGGCTCGATGTATTCCTGGTTTCGTCAGGCACAGAGGTTACTCTGCACTGGGACTAGCTTTGCTGACAACTCCCTTTCCAATTGTCCTTGGGCTTCTGGATGCCTTTTTGTGTAGTTTGTAGGTAGAAGAAATGACTTATTGGAGTTTATCATTGAATTTCTTGATCACTATTTAGTCTTGTGAGCATTTTAGCGTTTTTTTTTAAAAATAAGTATTTGGTCTGCCACTGTTCTAGCAGCCATTTTGGCTAGATACCTGAATCATGGACCATGATGTGAGTCATTGAAATAAATGAAGCTGTAGATTTGCCTTGGGCCCAAAGCCATGATTTCTTTTTCTTTCTTCCTTCCTTCCTTCCTTCCTTCCTTCCTTCCTTCCTTCCTTCTTTCCTTCCTTCCTTCCTTCCTTCCTTCCTTCCTTCCTTCCTTCCTTCCTTCCTTCCTTCCTTCCTTCCTTCCTTTTATGAAAATGGTACAAAGTTTGAGGTAGGAGCTCTTCTAATTTTCAGTTCTGTGTGGTTTGATTCATGACATGGTCACTCAAAGAAAGGAAGGATCTAGTGTGACCAAAGTAACATAAGGAAAATAGTAATCTAATTAATTTAAAGGTTAAGAGTTATCTGGGGGCTATGGTTTAGGTCAGGAAAATGCTTCTGCCCTAATTAAACACTGTCCTATCTAGTTTGTATGTTATATGAGAATGAATCTGAAGAGAAAGAAGGCTTGGTCTCAGATTAGCTATGGTCAGAGAAAACAAGAAATTAGAAGGCCTTTTAATTCATCTAGACAAGAATATGTTAGTCAATTAACATTTATTAATTGCCTAATATGTGCTAAGCATTGTGCTAAATGTTGAAATACAAAGACATAATCAGACATGTCAAAAATTAGTCTCTGTTCTCAAGGAGCTCATAGGCTGATTGAGGGGTGGGAGAAGACAACATACAAACAATTTACACTTACACAGATAAATTGGGCATAGTCTCTTTGGCAGGCCTGCACAACCTGTGGCCCACCAAAGGACTTCAGGCAGCCCACAAAAAATGAAGAAGAAATGTAGAGGAAACCCTTTGGTGGGCCACAGACTGTGTAAGCCTGTTAAGGGAAGGAACTAAAATTAAGGAGGAAGGGAAAATGGCAGAAGGCAGGATTTTACCTGAGACTTAAGGGAAGCCAGGAGGCAGAAATGAAAAGTGAGAGAGTTCTGGGCATGAAGGAAAGCCAGGGAATATGTTTGGAGTCAGAAGATGGAATGTCATGTAAAAGGAATAGAATGGAGGCCTGTGTCACTGGATTGCAGAGAATGTAGAGGGAAGTAAAATGTAAGAAGATTATAAAGGTAGGAAGGGGCCTGGTTATAATCCATTTAAAATGCCAAATGAAAGATTTCATGTTGGATCCTAGAGGTAATAGGAAGGGAGCTGTGGGAGTCTATGAATGGGTGGAAGGAGGGGCAGGGGATTGTGACATGCACTTACAGGATGGCTGATATAGCTGAGCAGACGATGGATTGAAGCAGGGAAGAAACTTGAAACAGGGAGACTAAATGGCAGGCTATTACAATATTCCAGGGCAATGATGGTGTCAGAGGACAAAAGGAAACATATGGAAGAAATATTTGGTTTGCATATTGAAGCCTGATTAGCATCATAAGTAACTCCCATTATTATCTGCTTCCATAAATGTTGGTTTGGCTTTGGTCTCTCCCCTACCTCCACATCGAAGCATGTGCATACGGGTACACACACACACACACACACACACACACACACACACACACACAAGAAGCACCTATGCCCCAGATTCTGGGTGGGGCAGTGAGGTTGAGGTACAAGTTTACTAGTTTAGTGGGACTTCTATTTCTACACAAAAACCTGTTCTACAGAAGTTACAGCCCAGGCTGACCTGAGGCAATCAAGATTGGCCTGTTGCCAGAGTCAACTTCTTGTCTTTCTTGGGAAGGATAAAGTCAAGCCAAGATAATTTCTTGTCCTCCTTCCTCCCTACCCTCAATCTCCACCTCTGAATTTAAAGAGCATGACATGGTCAGAGGACAACCTTAAGAACAAGAAGCAAAATTACTGGTATCAGACACCATTTATTAGTTCTCTGTAACTCAAACTGCAAGATAATGAAGTAAATGGAAATAGCCAAGTCTGGATTCATTTATTTTTTTTTTATTTCGTATAAGATGTTCATCTCTCCATATAAAGGAGTATGCTGGCAAAGCTATTTGTATAAATGGCTTAGGACACGAAACACTAGATCCAAAGGCAGTCATCTCAAAATATAGACATTTGAAGGCTGGAAGGGAGTTGAGAGATCATCTAATCTTAACATTTCACAAAGGAGGAAACCAAGATCCATAGGTAAAGGGGCTTGTTTACTTAAGCCCCACTCTAATTAGAGGCCAGATTAGGACCCAAATATTCAGATTTCTGGTGTTTCACTCTATTGTGCTATGTGCAAGGCTTTAGGGTCAAAGAGGGGAAGAAAGAGGGGGAGGGAAAGCTAAACTTAAAAAACAGCAAAAACAAAAGACATAGAATAAAATATTTTAATGGACACCCCCACACACCCAAGGAGTGATAAAAAATAAAAATGGAAAATCAGTAATCCCAGTCTTTTCTTCTCCCCTTCAGAAAATATCTAATGGAATTTAGTTCATATAGCAGGTGATATTAAATCTTTGCACTCCACAGTAGATCTTCTGATAAATACAATCCTGTTTTCTACAACAAAATATTGTAAGCCAGACCTGACTCAGGCCAGTCTGTGGAGAGTGAAATCCAACTTGAATTATAAAACGTCCTCCCCTCCAACCTGGAGTGGGAGGGAATGTTTCCTAACCTTGCTGGTTCCTTTATTTCTATATGGACTTCCCACAAAGTTCACTTCTGGGAGTTGTTTCCTTCCTTAACTAAACTGACTCCTTGCTATGCTAGGTAAATGAGGAGTCACCCAAGATCTGGAGAAAGATGAGGAGGAAACACAGCTCTCTGTGTGGGGAGGAGATAAGTCAGTCAAAGCTGCTGCTCCTCCCCATAGGCTTACAGAATTTTTCCTTTTTGAAAGCCATTAAGGAAAAGAGAGTGAGCAGTCTGTAAATGATGAAACTTTTTTAGAATTTCGTGGTTCTGGCTTAGCAAGCCTACAAGAAATAATCAGAGGATATCTGCCAGACTGCAATTCTGACCCTGAAGGAAAAAGTCACTCTACTATGCATGCCCAGAAACAGTCTCACAAGCCTCCACGGGGACTGAAACCAGCATATTGCCCATGCTCTAGGGACTAGGCCTTCACTGGCCAGTCCTCTCTTATACTACACTTCTACAAGTACAGTTATCCCTTCCACATGGTGACTTTCCCCCTCACATGTTCGATATATCACCAGGTAGCATAAGAAATTAAATGGGAATCTGGGGGGGAATTTTGCAGGAGCTTCATGAAAGCCAGAAGACGACACAGAAAAAGTTTAGGAACTCAGAAATGCATAAAATATACATATAGTATTGTATAATATCAACCCAAAGTTTACCTTAAGGCATTGTAAACACCCCATAAAAGAAAAACAATTCAGACTTCTTTTCTGGTAGGAAGAGAGGGCCAAAAATTTTAGAAGGATTTTCCAGATTGCAGGGATGCCACACCCCTAACCTCTGAGATTTGGAAGGGATAACTGTGTATCTTCTTAACATCATAAAAATACTGCTCCCACACACATCTCTTTTACCTATTCTGTTCCTCTTGAATAAAATATATTCTTCTGGAGCCAAAATCCAATCAGGTCAGAAGTCCTATCCCACTAAGTCTCTGCAATGACCACATTGTTAAAAATAGCTTGGTTGTTGTCCTTCATTCTCAGAGGGCCAAGATGACATCACTATGCTAGAGTCAAGTTACAGTGTGTCCAGTATGAGCTTGGAATGCTCTCCCGCAGGTCAGGCGCTAACAATCCATGTGAACATTTTGGGGTGGATTCTCTAAATTTATGCATCACGTGTTTCTTTTGAGCTCCTTCAATTCTGTTTTGCTCATAAAGCACAGCATCTTCTCTGATGAGGGCACACCATGCTGGGCAGTCCTGTGCCAGTAATATTACATGTCACACAATCAATTCCAAAGTTCTTAAATACTGATAAGTAGAAGTATGTATAGAATAATTTTACATATATGTATGTGTGTGTGTAGAAATGTGTATTTCTACACACACACACCCCTGTTTGGGTCTAATGGTAGCTGTCTCTAGGGCAGGGGGAAGGGGGAGAAAAAAAGAAATTTACGTGACAATTTTGTTCTATATTTGAAGTGAGTTGAACATAGTAGATTTGTGATTTCATGTGCAATTATCTGTTTTATTTTTCTGTGTTATGGAAATGCTTGTGTTATTCCATAAATTAAAAATAAAATTTTTTAAAAGTACATTTGTGATAGGACCGATAGCTAGCAGAGTTTCCCCCACCCAACATACACACACACCCTGCCATAGGTTAGGATAGAATTTCCCTAAAAAGTTACAGGTCTTGATCTGATTGGCCTGGAGGTGGAGCTTGATTCAAGCTGTGCATTCCCTGAAAACTACTTCCTAGTGGCCTCTGGCTCATTTGACTGCCTTCTTGATCACCTGGAGGAATAAAAAGTCCCACCTACATGTGGTTGGGTGCCCTTCTGACTCTGACTTGGTGGATATCTAAAGACTGAATCACCACACCCAGCCAGTTTAAAAAAGACAATATTTCCATATGGAAATGAAGAGAGCAAAGTACTCCTTGTTATATAACTCTACTATATTAGGGTTAAGAAAACCTTAGCTGTGACCCATTAATGCCTCATTTCATGCCAACACTGAACATAAGCTAACAGAATACTGACACCCTTAAGAGCATCCTTTTATCAGGATCTCTCATTCACCCTGCATATTACTTGAAATGTGTCCATTTGTTTATGGACATTTGAGGCCACAGGTTTTATTGTAATATCTTTCCTTGGATTTTTTTTTTTTACCATGTTAAGTTCTGTTTTCTCTAAAGCTATTCTTCCTATATTGTAGTTACTTTTTATGGCTGTCGAACTTGGAGATGTGTATACACATATGTACATACATATGTATATATACATATACAGAGAGAGAGAGAGAGAGAGAGAGGCTATTTTCTCTCCACTCTCCTTCCTTTTCAGTAAACCTGAGTACAAGACTTCAGGCAAAGAATTTCTACCAGCCTTTGCTAGGTCCATTCCATTCTTCGTGAGAAATCTGCCATTTCTGTATTTTCAGTTGTATTCTAGAATTCTAAATCTTGTTCTCATACATCTTTTATTAACCAACTGTTCACTTCCCAAAGCTGCATTCCTCTTCTGAAGTCCTTGCTCTTGATGAGCAGGAAGTGATGAAAACACCAACCATGCCCCTCAGATTTTCAGTTTCTTGACCAAGAAACCTATTTCCTATTTATTTTCTGATCAAGAAATTCTGACCTGGTTCCCCAAGAACTACTGGGAAAACTACTTAGTTTTTATTTCCAAATTTCATTATGCCTATTGTTGTGCTTCAAAGTGAAATCCAATAATAATCACCATCAATTTTGACTTCAACCATTCTTTATACTTTCATTCAATCATTTTTCTATTTGCTTTCATAATACAAATTCTACCACCACCACTTAGGAAGAATTTGCTGTGTAGATCACTGGTGCTATGGGAGGTGCCAGGTGTAACAGCAAGCACCCTAGCATACCCAGGATGATTGCTAGCACAGGTTCTTTGATCTGCTTTTCTAAAGGAAAGCAACTCAAAAGGAGTTAACAATCTTACTTTATTCAAATACACACACACATAATCATTCACTGAGTTCAGAGAAAAAAGTCAGCACCTTGAACTTCAGAAAAAAACAAACAGAAATTATAAGCAGACAAAAAATACAGACAGAGAAAATAACACAATTCAATAGACCAACAGACAGGGCTTCTAACTGTCTGACCATTACATACATACATATATACATAGTTAGTTACCAGATAGAGAAGCAACAATATCTGGGGTTTCAAAGCCAGGGGACTGAACAGCTACCCAGAGTCTCATCTGGTCAAATCACACAACTCTTCCCATAAGTGAGACCCAAAGCAAAACCTCACCTGAGAGTATATATACCCTTCTTCAGGGTCAGAGGACATCACAACCTTTATGACCCACTGCCTAATTACAGAGTAACAAAAAGTGTGAGCCTTCCTGAAAAACAAGCCTCCCCCCAATCAAGCTTCAGTTGTTGGGCTTCACATGAAGCCCATTAAGGAGCAGGGAAGATCTTAAATTCCCCCACCATTATACCAGGTTAAGAGAATGTCTCAAAGTTATCATTAAGAAAGTGCTTTATTTTATTAATATAATGTAGTATTAAAATTAATTAAAATTCAGTGTCTGCCCTTTAGAGTTCAGGGTTTAGTTGGAGTATGTGACACCTACACAAATACCCATGATACCAAATTATTTCCCTAATACTACCAAGGGTAATACCATCCTACCAGTCCCCAACACTTGAAACCTAGGGGTCATCCTGGATTCCTCACTATCTCTCACCTTCCATGCTGTCCAGTCAGTTGCCAAGAGCTACTAATTTCACCTTTGCAACATTTCTCAAACATGCCCCCTTTTCTTCCCTGATACTACCCCTACCCTGATGCAGACTCTCATCAATTCACATCTGGACTATTGTAATAACCTGGTTACCTCAAATCTCTCTTCACTCCTGTCATCTTCTATTCAGCTACCTAAGTGATGTCCTAAAGTACAGACTGATCCATGTCATTCTCCTGTTTAATAATCTCTAGTGGTTCCCTTTCATTTATTGGTTTTCTAGGGTTTTTTTAATTGCATGCCCAATGTATTAAATATACTCTTTCTTTCTTTTATTGATCAAAATATTTAGAGATATAAATTTTTCCCTAAATACTGCTTTGGCTGCATCTCAAAAGTTTTGATGTTATCTCATTGTTGTCATTATTTTTAATGAAATTTCTGTTATTTCTATGAATTGCTCTCTGATTTACCCATTCTTTTTTCCTTTTTTAAATTTAATATTTCATTTTCCCCCAATTACATGTAAAAACAATTTTATCATTCATTTTTTTATTTTAAAAAATTTTCCCCTTCCCTTCCCTTTCCCCCTTCCCCACCATTGAAAAATCTAGCAATTTGATTTAGGTTGCACATATGCAAAACATATTTCCATGTTAATCATATTATAAAAGAAAATGAAGACAAAAAAAAAAAGAAAAAGAAAGAAAGTAAAGAAAAAGTACACTTTAATCTACATTCAGACTCCATCAGTTCTTTCTCTGGAGGGAGATAGCATTTTTCATCATAAATCCTTCAGAACAGTCTTAGATCATTGTATTACTGAGAATAGCTAAGTCATTCACAGTTGATCATTATACAATCTTGCTATTACTATACACAGTGTTCTCCTGGTTCTGCTCATTTCACTTTGCATCAGTTCGTGTAAATCTTTCCAGGTTTTTCTGAGAGCATCCTGCTTGTCATTTTATAGCACAAGAATATTCCATGCAATCATTTACAACAACTTGTTCAGCCATTGCCCCAGTTGATGGTTCCCCTCAACTTCAAATTCTTTGCCACCACTAAAAGAGACACTATAAATATTTTTGTTCTTATAGATCCTTTTCCTTTCCTTCTTAAAAATCTCTTTGGGAAATAGACCTAGTATGAGCCACCCATTCTTTTTTTTTTTAATTAAACTTTAATTTATTAATTTGTTTCCTTTTAGTTTACAGGATTCAATTCCACAATTCCTTGAATTTCACATTTTGTCCCCCTCCCTCCCCTCCCCCCCCATGGCATCTTATTATCAAGTATAGGATCTGTAAATACTTTCACATTATACAATGGTCAGGTTATAAGGATGGATTGTACCAGCTGGAATGAAAAATGGTAAAGAGGACATAAAATCAAATAAGAGAACAAAAAAGATCAGGTATTTTGCTTCCACCTGGATATAAATTTAGTTCTTTCTAGTTCTTTCTCTGGATGCACATTTTTCTCTCCATCATGCGTCTTTGGGATTGACTTATATCCCTGCATTGTTGAGAAGAGTCCAGTCTATCAAAGTTGGTCATCACACATACATTGTGTCTGTAATTGTGTACAAATTCCTCCTGGTTCTACTCTTCTCACTCAGCATCAGTTCTTTTAAGCCTCTTCAGGTAAATATGAAGACCGCCTGCTCCCCGTTTCTTATAGCGCAATAGTATTCCATAACATGCATATACCACAACTTGTTCAGCCATTCCCCAATTGATGGGCACCCCCTTAATTTCCAATTCTTTGCCACAACAAAAAGAGCTGCTATAAACATTTTTGTACATATGGGTCTTTCTCCCATTTCTATGATCTCTTTGGGATATAACCCTAGGAGTGGTATTGCTGGATCAAAGGGTATGAAAGTATTTATAGCCCTTTGGGCATAATTCCAGATTGCTCTCCAGAAAGGCTGGATCAGTTCACAACTCCACCAACAATGCATTAGTGTTCCAGTTTGCCCACTCCAGCATTTGTCATTTTCCTGTTTTGTCATCTTAGCCAATCTAACTGGTGAGATGTGGTACCTCAGAGTTGTTTTGATTTGCATTTCTCTAATCAATAGTGAATTAGAGCATTTCTTCATGTGCTTATAGATAGCTTTAATTTCTTTCTCTGAAAACTGCCTGTTCATATCCTTTGACCATTTATCAATTGGGGAATGACTTGTATTCTTATAAATTTGACTCAATTCTCTGTATATTTTAGAGATGAGTCCTTTGTCAGAGACATAGGTTGTAAAGATTCTTTCCCAATTTCCCACCTCCCTCTTAATCTTGGTTACATTGGCTTTATTTGTACAGAAACTTTTCAATTTCATGTAGTCAAAATTATCCATTTTACATTTTATAATGTTTTCTAATTCCTGTTTCGTCATAAAGTCATTCCCTCTCCACAAGTCTGATAGGTAAACTATTCCTTGTTTTAGGAGACTGCTTACAGTATCAACCTTTATACCTAGATCATGAACCCATTTAGACTTGATTTTGGTATATGGTGTTAGATAATGGTCTATGTCCAGTTTCTGCCATACTATATTCCAGTTTTCCCAGCAGTTTTTGTCAAATAGTGAGTTCTTATCCCAAAAACCAGGGTCTGGGGGTTTATCAAACAATACATTACTGTAGTCGTTGACTTCTGAATCTCGTGTGCCTAATCTATTCCATTGATCCACTTCTCTATTTCTAAGCCAGTACCAGGTAGTTTTGATGACTGCTGCTTTATAGTACAGATTGAAATCTGGTAAAGCTAGTCCACCTTCCCTAGCATTTTTTTTCATTAATTCCCTTGATATTCTGGACCGTTTATTCTTCCAGATGAATTTTGTTACTATTTTTTCTAACTCTATAAAGTAGTTTTTTGGTAAATTAATTGGTATGGCACTAAATATATAATTTAATTTAGGTAAAATTGTCATTTTTATTATATTAGCTCGACCCAGCCAAGAGCAATTGATATTTTTCCAATTAGTTAGATCTGACTTTATTTGTGTGAAAAGTATTTTGTAGTTATGATCATACAGGTCCTGGGTTTGTTTTGGCAGGTAAATTCCCAAATATTTTATAATGTCTACAGTAACTTTAAATGGGGTTTCTCTTTATACTTCTTGCTGTTGAATTTCATTGGAAATATATAGGTGAGCCACCCATTCTTAAGGATTAAGTTATTTAGTTTATATTTAATTTTTAATCTTTTCTTCAAAGGTCCTTTATTAAATGTAATCTTTATTTCTTTATGCTTGGTTAAATTTTTCTGCTTTTCTTCATTTGTTTGTGAGATTTTTATGCCCCATTACTTAGTCAATTTTTGCAAAGGTGCCATACACAGGTGAGAATATATATACTCCATTCCCATTGAATATTCTCCAGAAGGCTATCATATTTAGTGTTTCTAAAATTCTATTCTGGTCTTCCATGTCATCCCCACATTCAATAATCTCCAATAGCTTCTTACTCCTCCAGGATGAAATGTAAAATCCTTTCTTTGACATTCAAGGTTCTTTATAATCTACTCCCCTGCCTCCCAACTTTCCAGTGTTTTGATTTCCTTGTTGTTTCATGAGCAAGACTATCCAACTCTAGACTCTAGGAATTTTATCTGGCTGTTGCCCATGTCTGTAATGGTCTCCCTCTTCATTTCTACCTCCTGAATTCCCTGGCTTCCTCCAGGTAGGGAAGTTTCAATCGTTTTATTGCATTATCTGTGCTTTTCTTGTTTTCTGTATTAGTTTATCTTTCTTGTGTTTGTGTTGCCCAGGGCTTTTGCAAAGCAAATAATATATTCATGTCATATGTGTGTGAATACTTCCAATGCCTTTATTTTATTGAGCTTATATCTTTTATCATTGATGATTAGGCTTGAGCTTGGATTAGGTGCCACCCTAAATTGCATCTTCAGAACACATTATTCTTTTTTCTATTCTTTTCTATTGTGTCTGGTAGGTGCAGGATACCATGCACTATTCAAATTAACTTCTCTTTATAATTTGTAGATCTTTCTCCTGGTCCTTTGTAGAATTTGTTGTTTTTCATTGGAATTTTTCAATTTATCCACTATGTATCTTGGTGAGAAGTTTTCTTGGACTATTTCTTGCAATGGTGTTCAAATTCTTTGACTTGTCATGTTCTTCTAGGAGAGTTATGATCTTTAAAAGTGTCACTATGAATTCTGTCTTCATGATGTTTTGCTTGTATAGATATCTTATTTTCTTTAAATTTTTGCTTTTTTTCTTGCAGATTTTCCTTCATTTCTGTGAATTTGCATTTCTAATCTATTGTTGTCCCTTTCATTTCTTTGGTCAACTTGCCTTTTTGGGTTCAAGTTTTTCTATTTGGCCAATCATTTCTGCTATGCAGTTCACAAATTCTATTTTACTGATTCTTATTTCTCCCTCAAACCATTTGGGAACATCCTTCTATGGTTTCATGTTCTCTTGAAAATCCACAGGGTTGGGGGTGGCTAGGTGGAACAGTAAATAGAGCACTGGCCCTGGAGTCAGGAGGACCTGAGTTCAAATTCGGCCTCAGACACTTAACACTTACTAGCCTTGTGACTTCAGGCAAGTCACTTAACCCCAATTGCCCTGCCTCCCCCCTTGGAAAACCAAAAAAAAGGTTTATTATAGGTGAAAAGGAGTCTCCCCTCTCAATAGGAGCAGCTAGGCGATGCAGTGAGTAGAGCACAGCCCCTGGAGTCAGGAGGACCTGAGTTCAAATTCAGCCTCAGACACTTAACACTTACTAGCAAGTCACTTAACCCCAATTACCCTGCCCTCCCCCTTCCAAAAAGCAGAAAGAAAGAAAGAAAGAAAGAAAGAAAGAAAGAAAGAAAGAAAGAAAGAAAGAAAGAAAGAAAGAAAGAAAGAAAGAAAGAAAGAAAGAAAGAAAGAAAGAAAGAAAGAAAGAAAGAAAGAAAAAGGGTCCTTCATCTATTTGTGTTCAATCCTTTTTCTTTGTTTTATAATATTTATTCAGAGATATTTGGATTTACTTAAATTTCTTGTGGGTGGTCCATCTTTCCTTCTTTTGTTAATATCTTTCTTGTTGGTGATACCGCTTTCGGTTCAAGGTTTTTGACTGCGTTTTCTTCTTCCTGAGAACTTTGGTTATCGCAGTCTTTTTTTACCCCTTATGTTCCCCTGTTGCTCGCTTTCTGACTTGTTCTCCTTTGGTAGTGGATCCCCTAAGGACTGGACTTTAAAGCTTTCTCAGACTCCTCCCATGTTGGGGAACTCAGGTTTCACTGGTAGCAGCCTCCGATCAAAGTGATTTCTGGAAGGACAGGATTCTGACTAAGCATTGATGCTGTGTCCTGTATGTGATGCTGCCCTAGATAGATAAAGTTTCCAATTTCTCAGCACAAAGAGGGATGGGAAAGGTGTGTGCACAGAATTGTGTTTTCTTACTTTGTTGTAACAGAATGGTAGGATGAGGTCAGGATCATAAGAGGTACTAGCAAAGACTACAACAGTAGCTGCGGAATTTTTGGGCCTTTTCTGCTATAAATTTATCAAGTTCTTACTTCCTTAGAGTTTTTGGAGTCTTAACCTATGGAAATAGTTGCAATTAACTAACCTCTTGTATATAATTCTTATCTGGGAGAGCTTTGAAAGGTCAGGATCCAAAAAAAATTATCTAGTCCTACATCTTGTTAATCATGTGATCTATAAAGTAATGAAAACTTTTATTGTCTATTAGTTGCAGCACCCAGTGAACCCTTCTTAGAGTTGCAAGGCTGGGCTGAGGCATTTCCCATAGACCTGGGCATGAATGAGACTCCATTTCTGGAAGGACATGTCTTCTGGATCCTTACTAACAGACATGTGTGCCTAAGAAACTCGTGATTGCTTCCTTAGTCTCAGTCCCTGGAGTTGTGTTAAAGATAATTAGCTAGGAAGAAATTTCCTACTCTTTAGGTAATATGGCCTGTAGAAAGGCTCTAATTCTTTCTCTCATTAGCATATAACTTTAGGATTCTGCCAGCTTTCCCTAGCAAGGTTAGAGAAGAGTATTTCTCTCTTTCTTTGCACACTCTCCTGCTCCATCAGCAGTAATGATGACCCACCACTTAAGTACAATATACAAAGAAGGTGTTTCCTAGATGATCCTGAGTCTTTGTCTACATCCTGTCTCAGTGCTTCTTCACTGAGCACAAGTGAGAAATCAATAACCAGCAACCCTGAGTGATGGTTATTTTTAGCCTTGTTGCCTACCTTTTGAATTTGAGTTCCTGGATTCTTGAGTCAGCATTAGCAATCCCACAGGAAGCATTTCTTACAACTTCAATGCTTCTCATAAAAGATTCTCTGACAGAATCATCCTGAACCTAAAGGATCAAAGAGTCGTGTCTTGTTGGTCAGCACACATGGACTTTGTGAGTCTCTTCAGAAGTACAAGTCTAAGATAAAAGGGAATGTTTATTCAGCAGCCCCATTTTATAGTGACTTTGGGGGAGAATATAATTATGGTGATGGGTTATTGCTTTATATTTTCATTGTAGCATAGAAATGGCAGTGCCCCACCCATGGGCAGTCTGTGCCACAGGCATGACACCCAACATAGGTTCTGCACCCCCTATTTCTCTCTCTAGATTTTCTCATGCCCTCACATTGGAAGGTTTGGTTTACCACTATCCCACCCTACCCCTACCTAGAAACCCAAGTTGGGCTAGCCAACAACCACTTGGTTATAACTTAAAACTCTCACCCTCAGGGCCCTAAGGGTAACCCTGGCACACATATAGTATGTGCAGGGGTGGGTATATAGTCCTATTTAAGTTCTTAAGTCATTCTAAGTTGTTTTTCTTTATGTAATGGAGGTCTGATGCATGTGTAGACCCTATCAATTTGCTTAGTTGACACAACCTCTCCATGTTGAAGACTGGGGAAATGGCTTCCTAAAGATTATGATGATATATAAGGGAAATGCCTAGAAGAGACTATAAGGCACATGTTCTGTAAACTTGCTCCTACTGGCTAACCATATGGTGGATGAGAGGCTCTCTAATTTGCTGCAGAAGCATTCCAAAAACCTGTCAGCTTCAGCTGCATCAACTTTGCTTCAATCTCTTTCTCTCTGCCTCTCCTTCCTTCACTCAGTGACTCCTCTCTCACAGTATTCAGTGAGAGACTATCATCTAAGGGCCTTTTTCCTCTCTGAGGCCATTTGACTCAAGAAATGGTCCTCAATTGTAGGCCTTTTCATTCATTTATCGTAGGTGCCGGGGAGTGGCATTTCTGACCAGGAGAGGGAAGATTGCAGAACCTGAAAGTTTGGATTCAGTTTGAACTTCTGAGTCAATACTACATTGATATCTGGTTCCTCTGGTAGTCATGCTGCATCTGGACATTAACATGATGAGATTAATTTTTATGTAGGAATTGAGCTAAGTTTTACTCCCCTAGAGACCAAGATAGTATAGGGGAAAGTATACCCCAAAAGTATTAAGGTGAAATGTTGTATATTTGTTCTTGCTATATCAATATATCTTTATAAAAGCTACTGAGAGTTAAGTGGTTAAATGGAACTGGCCTCGAGAAATAGAGGGAAGACAGCCAGTTGGGACTTGAGTTAATGTCAATAGAGAAAATATTTACAAACCCCTCAGGTTACCCTGGCATCATGAAAGGGGATAAAACAAGCCTGACTCTGAAAAGAAGCAAGAGTGTACATGTTACATTTACATATAACATAAACATTTCCATTTACTATTGTCCTTGTATAAATCGTTACCTAGATTGTGTTCACTTTACTCTGCATCAATTTATCAATTCCAAGGATTCTCTGAAATCATCTTTCATTATTTATTACTACTCCATAATATTACATTGTGTTAGGGTACCACGATTTGTTTAGCCATTCCCCACATTGCCTAAGAGGCAATTTAAGGCACACCCTTAGATCCTAGTTCTTCCCTCCTCCCCTTGTGGGATCCTTCAGGATCAGGAAGTTTGTTTTGCTGGCGGCTTTCTCTGCTTGGAATTATATTCTTTTTCAACACCCATCCACCCACTTTTTTTCCACTAAATTTTGTATATTTCTACACACCAAATTGTATATGTTCAAGCCTTCATTTTTCCATTTCAGATAAGAGTGTTTCATCTGATACCCATTCTCCACTGTTCCATGTTTGAGTATTCTTTTCACATATTCCAATTATGAGAATTTAAAAGTTCCCCTCTCTTCTTGTTCCTTACTATGCTAGAGTATTCATTCCTCTCAC
>NW_027185867.1:3682883-3774070 GCF_028583685.1 Petaurus breviceps papuanus | reverse complement strand
TTATACTCAACAGTATAGCTCTTCCTTTTTGTACTCATGTCTGGGGGTCAAAACAGACAGAATAATAAAATTATGACCATCAGTCCTTCTTTTCACTCCATCATGCCCCCTGAGTTCTTCTTTTTTCCTCCATCATGCCCTTTTTATCCTCCATCATGCCCCCTCACTCCCGCTTACATACCAGGTTTTTATGTTGTCCTGCCTCAGCTCTCCTCCACGGCACTGCTCTCAATGGCGCCAGCAAGCAAATGACTGGGGAAGAACAGGATGACGCGCTCACTGCTGCAGCTCTGATTGGATGCAGCTCGGAGCGAGGCGTGCGTTTCACCGGGGGGCGGGGGGGAACGGTGCATACAGAGGGTACCATAATGTAGCGTGTAGCGCAGGGGATCACCTTCACTACAGTAGCAATCTCAATAGGGCTTATTTTCGGGGGAGGGCTTATTTTAGAGGAATCTTACACAGTAAGGGGAGGGCTTATTTTCGGGATGGGTCTTATTATTGGGGAAACACGGTACTAGAGTATTCATTCCTCTCACTCTCTCATCTCCTCTACCATTTCAAACCCACAGAAGAGAACCAACCCCAGGACCAATGTTTTTCTTATCGTTTTAATTATTATTAATTAATTATTAATAATTAGTTAATATTATTTTAATATTTTAACTCCCTCAACACCCTTTGAAGACCCTAAAGTTCTGGAGGGACATTTATTTCTTCTCCTCCCCTTCCCCCACCATTAGAATGGTAACTCTATAATATGTTCCCCAAGAAATCAAAAAAGAAGAAAAGTGCCACATTTACAAAAAACATATTAAGAGCTCTTGTAAACCAAAAAAAGAAACTAAGGGAGTGGTTACCTGTTAAAGAAAAGCTAAACAAGTTATGGTATATGACTATAATGGAATATTACTGCATCATAAAAATAATGATATTTTCATAGGAAACTAGTAAGATCATAGACTCATGTCTCTGCCTATTGGAAGGGCCCCTTCTCTATGAAAGTGTACAGAATGAAATGAGCAGAACCAAGAGAACAATTTATATATAACAACAATATTATAAAGAAAAACAACTTTGAAAATCTTTAGAATTGAGTGGCCATGAGTCAGGTCAGCCCTGGCACTTTCCTTCCTGGTAATGAATATTTGCCTAAATCAGGGATTCAGTATGCTGTAACTTCCCTAGTTACTGTGACAATCAAAATTCTCTATGTGTAGTTTGATGACACTTTCTTTTTACTAATTGTTACAGGTTGGTATGAGCCAGATCCTATGGGGCACTAACCCATAAATTCCAGCACATAAAGATCTTGCTTAGATATTTTACAAATTGCTCCTATTGGGCAGCTAAGTGGCACAGTGAATAGAGCACGGGTCCTGGAGTCAGGAGGACCTGAGTTTAGATTCGTCCTCAGACACTTGACACACTTACTAGCCGTGTGACCTTGGGCAAGTCACTTAATTGTCAAGTCATGCCAATTGCCCTGCCTTCACCCCTCCAAAAAAGCAAAAAAAAAAAAATGTTTTAAACAACAAATTGCTCCTAGCTATGAATTTTTTCAAACCAGAGCCCATCCGTCCCATTGACCATCCAATCCAAATTCCCATCAAACAAATTGGTACCAAGAGTGAAGTTGGTCTGACATACTGACCGATGGCATTTTAGAGAAAGGTACTGGGAAACAGAGACAATCCAACTCCACTCAGGGAAAATTAATAGCCACTGCCAGCAGCTATGCTTTTGGACACACATCTTTGGTTACATGGTGTCTCTGGGGGTGCCATGAGAAGTTACATTCTTTATAGGAAGCAACTCTCAGATTTTTTCTGAGACCTAATAAAGATGAAGTACCTGACCAGCCAAATTCCATTTATCCTCTACCCTTTGATTCCCATCTTATAGTGGGTGTCAGCCAACAAGTTCCACATGTGGTTAGAAGATGCATTCATCATAAAATAGAAATGATATATCAGTACTTTGCCAAGCCTGGCAGGGTTAGGCAGCTACATGAAACCATGAAGACTTACTCCTAGAGCCCCACACCAAATGGACACCTTGCCTCAGAGATGCCCCTGAGGGAGCAAAGATATGGTTCACTTCTCAAATAAAAAATAGCACCTTCCAATGCAGCTCCACAGAGCTTATCTAATGGCCAAGTAACAAAGTATCATGGTATGGGCTGCCCTTGAATATTTTTCCTCACCTGACCTCTTTTACTGACTCCTAGGAAGTGACTTTGCCTGGTCATTTGGTCAGGCAAACAGCAGCAGCAGGACTGCACATATATCCTTTCTAATGTGAGAAGTTACATTTTAGAGGAAGATCTCCAAATACCTTGTACACTGCACTCTGTACATGGTCTATGTCTCTGACCATTGGAAAGGCCCTTTACCTACTGAGTCCCTGTGGAGTGAAAAGGCACAACTTGCAAACATTGCATGGTGGGTCCAAGTCTACACTAGCTAACACAATGAATGAACCATTGTTCACAAGATCACAGCATCCATTCCACCCAGGATAAGACTTCTGAGGCCAGGAGGGCCTGTATTGTCTACCAACAATGACATGCTGTCCCACACCAGGGAAGATTACCCCGAGCTCCAGGCAGATTGATTACATCTGTACTTGACCTCTCTAGCAAAGCCTGAAATTCATCCTGAGTAGTGTGGACACTAATTCCAAGTCAACTATACAGGTGCTTAAATCCTGCCATTACCTCCAACTAGGCCATCTTGTCCACATCTCTACTGACAATGGAACTACATTTACCACATTCAACCACTACCCGGGGATGCATATAAGAGCAGTCCATCTGCTGGACCCTCCATGAGTTTACCATCCTCAAGTTGTGGGAACCATAGAAAAAAATGAAGTACCTGACCTGGGCAAGTCACTTAACACTGATTACCTTGCAAAGAAAAAAGTGCCTGAAACAAATACTCTGTGGGCCATCTCCTTGCCAGTTGGCTGGATTGCCTCCCCCATGCCATCTTCTCTTCAAATACCTCTATACCCTAAAATGGACAATCTTCCCTAGCTAGACTCCTCAGGAACTCACTATCAGGGGGATAAACTCTCTGTTTCCAAGAGCCCACGTTGAGACTGACTTGTGAGAACTATATCTACACCTGGTTCTTTGCAGCCATCACCAGATAAACAGTTGGTTTTTTCTACCTTAACCTAAGGTCTGAGAGTGGCTTGACACTTTTTGCAGTTACTTCTTTTTAAATTGGCAGTGCAGACACTAATCTAGATGCCCTCTTTCTCCAAAGTCATTTTTTGGTGGTTACCCTAAAGCAAAGCTTCTTAAACTGTGGGTCATGGGGCGGCTAGGTGGTGCAGTGAAAAACAGAATCGGCCCTGGAGTTGGGAGGACCTGAGTTCAAATCCAGCCTCAGACACTTAATACTTACTAGCCATGTGACCTTGGGCAAGTCACTTAACCCCAACTGCCCTGCCCTCCCCCCAAAAAAACAAAACTGTGGATCATGACCCCATATGGGATCGAATGTGGAAGTGATGAAAAATTTGGCAAAAGGTTTCTTGAATGCACAATGATCAAAAATTAATTCAAAATTAACGTGAAATTAACATGTAATGAATCCAAGGTATTTTGGGCAGTGCTTGCCCATGTCGTATTATACAACTTCACTGCAGCTTTGATTCTGAACACACAACATGCGCACTTTGCATAGCATATGCCGTCATGCCACATAACACCAGAGAATGCTGCCAGAAACACCTCAACTCAGATGTGAGACAACTGTATGTTATAAATTGCAGTGTTTTTACTGTACATGCAAAGTTTTCTGCTCTTATAGAAACATAATAGTTTAATTATGGAAAATAAAGACTTTTAATATTTTCCTACCATCCTTCTTCAGCATATAAGTATCAAATTATTATATCTTTGGATTATATTGTGTTAAAATGTTTGATTTTTAAATTTTTTGTTATCTCTTTTTGAAGACACATAAATGTTTAATTGCAGCAAATAAAGACAAAAGCCCTTTAATAATATTTCTCCACCATCACCGCTGTATGTGTATGTAAATGTGAACATCAATTTTTTAAATTAAGCACAAATAGATAGAATTTCATAAACAAAAGCTGTTATTTATTTGAGAAGTCATTAGCAATATTTAGGAGAAGATCTCATTTTACCTGCTGCTATTAAAATGTCAGAAATAGTTGATGGGAAAAAGGAAGGGGATGAAATCCATAAAATTCCTTTAACAAATTATACCATTTCCTAAAGAATTTCTGAAATTAGTAATGACTAGCTCCAGCAGCTTATTATGAGGCTTAAGGGCAGCCCAGAGTTTGCAATTCAGTCAGATGAAACAAATGATATTTCTAACATGACATAGCTGTTACTTTATGTAAAATATCTTTATGAAGGAAGCATACGTGAGGAATTACTGTTTTGTCACCCTTTGGAAGGTCACACAAGAGGGGAAGATATATCTTAAAGTAGATGAATTTTTCACAAATGAAGGTTTACCATGGAAAATTTTCATTGGAGTCTCTATAGATGGTTCTGGAGCAATGATGAGCAAGAATGTTGGATTTGTTGTAAAAGTTAAAGCTGGCGGCAATGAACATATCACTTTTACTCACTGCATGATCCATCAGGAGGCACTTGTAGTCAAAAAAATATTACCAGAGTTAGAAGCCGTGCTTCATACTATCAAAATCATTAACTTCATTGAGAACCAGGTCCTTAGCAGTTGTTTGTTTTCAAACCTTTAGAAAGGTGGCTCTCAAGAGGGTGAAGTTTAAACAGATTATTGAAATTGAAAGATGAAGTTATATTTTTGACTGAGAAAAAATCTAATTTTGTTCATTTTTTCATAATGATTTATGGCTTTCAAAACTGTTGTCGGATATTTTCAAAAATTGATTCAAACATATCGCTTCAAGGAAAAAAATGTAACATTTATGTTAAAAGATAAAATTGAAAGTTTTACTAAAAATGTTAATGTGTGGAAGGATAGGGTGGAAAATGGCTCTTTAGAAACTTTTAGATGTTTAGAGCTACAGACGATTTTTATAAATGAAAATAACCTCCCCAAAGATATAATTGTAAAAGTTATAACTGATCATCTAAAGTGCTTGGAGACACAGTTTCAGAAATACTTCCCTTCAAATTTTGATTCTAAAAAACTAAATTGGGTTCATAAACCATACTCAATTAAAATTTAAAATGCTAGTCATCTACCATTAAAAGTTAAGAATTTGCTAAGTTATCAAGCTTGAATTTCCTAAAAAAAAAAATCATTAAATGAATTTTACTTGAGATTAGGACAGACTTTCCAACAATTTATAAAATATCCCTAAACATACTTCTGCCATTTTGTACTACTTATTTATGTGAAGCAGCATTCTCAGCATTGATAATTATAATCAATTATAAAATCAAAATATCAATCAGCTCTGAAAAATGTTGAAGATCATCTATGTCCTGTAGTATCAAATATTCTGCCATGATTTAATTCTTCATGTAAAAATTAACAAGCACATCCATCTCATTAGTATGCCAATTTGCTTTTGTCTTTAATAAATGGTAAAATTATATTTATAACAAAGAAATGTTTTAAAATAAATGTATGATTTGTTATCAGTAAAAGTTTGATTTGTATACTTCCTTTATATACCTTTATACCCAAGGTTGCATAAACATTTCTCAGGCAAAAAGGGGTCACAAGTGGAAAAAGTTTAAGAAGCCCTGCCCTAGAGAATCATGCCTCCATCATGTAATCCCTCTCTAGAACCACACCTTCCTTCTCTGACATTGAGGTTACTCAACCAGGGACCCCTATAAGATACATGCAAGTTCTGGCTCAGACAAACTCCTCTATAGCAACCCTCTCCATAGAACAAGGAGGGATGCTTTAGTAGAAGAAAAACAATAGGTGGATCCTCACAGAAATCATTGCCCTGGGAACAGGGAATATAGTCTATATTACGGAAGAGGGTAACACCCCCATAAATTGATAGGAAAGGAGTGTTAGGGCTTGGGCCAAGGGCAAGCGGTAGTGTTAGTGAGAAGCCATAATGATATCTCTGTTCACTGCAAAGACTAATATATACCAACAAGGACACTATCATGTTTCCTGTTGTCTTCAGTAAAAACCCTCTGGTTTGTTTTGTTTTGTTTTGGGTTTTTTTGGTCTATGAGCATTACCCTCCTGTTCCTGCTAGAAGCCCTTCTCCTGGTCCCTTCTCCTACCAAAGGTACAACCTCAAGGGAGAGGGTGACCCAGACAGGACAAGAAAGCCTTATAACATCATCATTGTTGCTAGCAAACCAACATACCAGGCTAGAACAGAGGATCCTGACCTCTATGGGTACTTACTTCAGAGACAACAAGGTCACCTTTACTATTGTCAAAATTCATTTGGGCTCTTTTTGTGGTAGCAAAGAATTGGAAACTGAGGGGATGCCCATCAGTTGGGGAATGGCTGAACAAGTTGTGGTATATAAATGTAAGGGAATACTGTTGTGTTATATGAAATGATGCGCAGGCAGATTTCAGAAAAACCTTACATAAACTGATGCTGAGTGAAGTGAACAGAACCCAGAGAACACTGTAAACAGTAACAGCAACATTGTGTGATGATCAACTATGATACACTTAGTTCTTCTCAGCGATACAATGACCCAAGACAATTCCAAAAGATTCATGATGGAAAGTGCTATCCACATTCAGAGAGAGAACGATGGAGTCTGAATACAGATCAAAGCAAACTATTTTCACTTTTAGGGGAATGTTTTTGTGGTTTTCCCCTTTTGCTCTGTTTCTTCTTTCACATGATCGATATGGAAATATGCTTAACATGATTGCACATGTTTAATATGACGCAATCAATAGCTTGCCATCTCGAGGACAGGTTAGGAGAGGAAGGGAGGGAGAAAAATTTGAACCTCAAAACCTTATGAAAATGAATGTTGAAAACTATCTTTACATGTAATTGGAAAAAATAAAATACTATTTACAAAAAAGAAAGATTTATTTAGGCATCATGGAGACAAATGAAAAAGAACATAAGTATAAAGAATTAAGTGCTGTGAACTTTGTTCTCTTTCAAATATAAAAAAAAAAACACTTGAAGTATTAAAATTAAAAAGAAAAGAAAAAACTCAACTGGGTACTTAAACAATATGATTGGAAAATGAGGAACCTTTCTTTTCTCATCAATGGTAACTCCTGCTTGTGCTAGTATGCTGCCAAAGGATCCCAGCAATGAAACTTTTCAGACTAAGAACAAGGAAGAGGTTTCCCTGACTGCATAGGTGTGTCTCTCTCCAGACACCAATTTTAATATGGCTACCCTCCCCTGCTCAGGGCAGATAGAGTGCCAGACCTTGAGTCAGGAAGACTACTGTGTCTCTAGGCCTACTTGCACGCTTGCCCAGTAGGACTGAGCTGGATGCAGGGGGCCAAATGTATTCTGTCTTCCTGAGTAATAAATCTTTGCTTCCAAATCCTCCAGTGTATAGTGTGTCCTTCCACTCTAACTCCCACTGAATGAGAACTCTGATCAGTTAAATGACAAATCATAAACTCAGAGGATCAAAGATGAAGCATACTACCCATCTCCTGATAGAGAGATGATGGATATAAAGCACAGAATGAGACATATGTTTTTTGACACAGATATTGTGAAAATTTATTCTGTTTGACTATACGTATTTGTTGTTTTTCTTTTAAAAAAATTCATTGGGAGGGTAGAGAAGTCAAAAGGAGAGAAAATAAATTTTTGTTAATAAGAAAAAAATAGGGGCAGCTAGATGGCACAGTGAATACAGCACTGGCCCTGAAGTCAGGAGGACCTGAGTTCAAATCCAGCATCAGATACTTAACACAAAAACTAGCTGTGTGACCTTGGGCAAGTCACTTAACCCCAATTGCCCTCCAAAAAGAAAAAAAAAAGAAAAATATCAAAATTAAATTTGGGAGGGTGGGGAATTTTAGTATTACATCATCATGTAGCTCCTTCCAATACCTCAAATAGATTTACTTTTCTAGGTTTCTTTGGGCTCTTATGTTTACATTTCCAAGTTTCTACTCAGCTCTGGTTTTTTCATCAGAAATGCTTGGAAAGTCTACTATCCCATTAAAGATCCATCTTTTACCCTTTTAGGATTATACTCAGCTTTTTAGGGTAAGTTATTCTTGGTTATAAGTCTATTTCTTTTATCTTTTAGAATATTGTATTTCAATCTGTTCTCATTTAAAGTAGATGCTGCCAGATCTTATGTGATGCTTATGGTGAGTTGGTATTTGAACTAACATCCTATTATAATACTTTGGACTCTTCTTACTTACCATATATTGTCAGTCAGCAAACACAGACAGGGCTGCTCCTCGGCCCTTTCTGAAACCACATTGGCTTTCAGGTAGATGACCATCTTCCAGGTGAAGGATCAGCCTAATTAAGGAGGACCAATGGTCAAGAAGACAATAGTTAAAAAGCCAAGTAAATATCTTTATTGATACTTACCATATATTTTTTTCCCTTTGATATGTTAATTCTGGATTTTGGCCATTCCTAAGACTTTTCTTTGAGCATCTGTTTATTAACGTGTGACACTAGAAGTTTTGCTATTGGCTCTTTTCATGGATGTTGACTTATATGAAGCTGTGAGTGTTTCAACTGCTGCTATTCCTTCTTTGTAGTTGCTCTCTACTGTATCTAGCTTGTATATAACCTAACAGTCATTAATTCACCACTAGGTCCAGAGGGAACTGGGATATTGCTCCCTCTCCACTAAGGGACCCTTTTGCTTTGGAGCCAAACAGGTTCAGTACAGGGATATCCTGACCACCTGAAAGAAGGGTCAGACTCCTTTTCTCACACTCCTTTATTTGTTACACCATCACCACCACCTTAGTACACCACGCAAAAATTACTTAAAGCTTAAATTTGAGGTCATGCCTAGAAATTCCCCAAAGGGAGAAGTAGAAAGATACTCAATGTTAATGTAAATCAGATATGAGACAGGTATTTATTTCCATTACACAAAAGAAAATACAATACGTTCTCACCAGTGCACACTGACAGAAATATTTAGAACGGGACTCAGTAATTTACAACTACTGTTAAACTCAATTATTCATTGCATACATTAATAGAAACTTAACAGTCATAATTGTAGTACCCATGAAGGTAAGGTGCTAAAGATCCCACCTGGCAGAAAGTTTGCAGTTTAGCTAAATATCATATAGTTTTCAAGAATATAGAGATCTTTGGGTGGCCTGAAAAAATTTGGTGACTAATGATACGAAAGGAGCTGGCTTGCTTATATGCAATAGAAGCCACAGAGGTAATGTGTGTGTGTGTGTGTGTGTGTGTGTTTAAAGAAGAGACTGATTATAGAAGACTACCAGCTTCTCCTTTGTAGTTGGAAAGATTGGGATCCATTAATTATCCTGCCCCCACTTAAAAGTAATTACCTTTGTTGGTCAAGAACACTTCTGGATTGAATCAATTAATCAAAACTGAGTGTGAATAGAATATGTATCCTTTTTTGAATCAAGCAAAGCCATTGTACAAGTGACTTCTCTGAGGAACTTACATAAAAAGGAGAAACTATTTCAGATCCCAGTAGATATTCTGAAGGTATAGAAGGGGAGGTGAAGGAGTGGAATCGCACCCAGTTGAGTCACAAAGAACGTAGTAATCCATTGGCAACCACTGAAAGAAGAGGTGGTAGGACTGAGCTGTGGCAGAGAAGTGAAAGACTGAGGTTGTCTGTCAGTCATACGAGGCATCTTAGAGCTAATGCAGCCATTATATGCACTTACTCAGAGACCAAGGGAAATACTGAGAAAATGTCTACTCTTTATCCAACTTCCTCTCCAATCATCCAAATATTTCCAGTTACCCACATTTTGTCACAATCACAAAGAAATCAGGGATTAACAACAGGTAAATATAAATTATGTCAGAGAATTCAGCCTTTGCCTAAATGTTAAGAATTTTCCTGACTAGGGGCTCAGAGAGATTGTGATTATATGCCTAAATTTTCACCTAAAAATAAAGTCCCTAAAGCTGCAGAGGGAACCACATGGCTCTCTAAGGTGGTCCTCAGGCTTAAAAATAAATAATTATTATAATAGGATGTTACTTAGGAAGCACATGGAGATATGAATACTCACCCTGACTGTTAAGAACTGCCAAAAAGCTGCTTAGAAATTCCATCTTCCTCTTTAGTTCTTCACTCCTCTCCTAGTGTGTCAGCTGGTATCCAGGTAAATGGACTTCCTGACTATGTTTAATCTGCCCATTTAGCTTTGCTTGGTTTCTCCTTTCTCAATACAGACTGAAATTTTTAACTTTTTATTTTTGTGACCTATAGCTACTTACACCTTACCCCTAAAAACCTTCTTAAAACCTTTACGACTTATTACTTCTAACCTGACAACCATAACCAACTTCCTTTCTTTAGTCTCCATGATTTCATAGCTTCAAATTACCCTATTCTTCACTGACAACTGCCCATTTTCACCAGCTTTCTCCACCTATTAATCCATGATCAGTTTTGCCCAACAATTTGTTAAATTAATCTTGTCTTATTTGCCTTGATTTTTTAACTACTGTCTACTTGACCATTGATTCTCCTTAATAGGCTGATCTGGAAGATGGTCATCTACCTAAGATCCAATGTGGCTTCAGAAAAGGCCAAGAGGTAAGTGTTTGCTATGGTGTTTGCTGCCTGACAACTCCAGGAGAAATTACAGGAGCAGAACAGAGGTCTGTAGATCAAGACCAAGGCCTTTGTTACTGTCAGTCGTTAGGGCTTATGGAAAATGATGTCAAAATATGGCTGCCCAGAGAAGTTCATTGGCATCGTACATCAATTTCCCAACAGCATACTTGCCTGTGTTCTAGATAATGGACAATGTTCTCATGCCTTCCCAGTCACCAATGGAGTGAAACAAGGCTGTGTGCTTTTTAGCTCCTGTGCCTTTTAGCATGATGTTTTCAGCCATGTTATCAAATGCTTTCAATGACGATGAACATGGCATGAAGGTCAGCTACCACACTAATGGTAAATTCTTCAACTTGAAAAGGCTACAAGCCAATACTAAAGTGGAGGGAGTGTTGGTGCATGATTTTCTGTTTGCAGATGACTGCAGTCAATGCAGCCTCTGAAGCTGAGATGCAACAAGTATGGATCAATTCTCTGCTGCTTGTGCCTAACAATTAACACCAAGAAAACACAGGTGCTCCATCACCCACCACCACACCATTGGTTACATGTAACCATGGATTACAGCAAATGGAGAAGTTTTGGGTGCTATGGATGAGTTCACTTACCTTGGCAGTGTACTTTCCAGGGATGTACACATTGATAATGAGGTTGGTGCATGCCAGCATTGCCAGCAGTGCTTGGGAGTTTCCAAAGGAAAGTATGGGAGAGAAGAGGTATTAGACTGACTACCAAACTGAAGGTCTAAAGAGCCGTCCTGCTGACCTCTTTGTTATACCCCTGTGAAACCTGGACAATAGACCAGTGCCATGCCAGGAAACTGAATTGCTTCCATTTGAATTGTTTTAGGAAGATTCTGAAGATCACCTGGCAGGATAAGATACCAGACACTGAAATCTTTTCTTGAACTAAACTGCCAAGCATTTAAACTCTGCTTCAGAGAGCGCAACTCCAATGGGCTGGCTATGTTGTTCAAATGTGAAACATATGCTTGCCCAAAAGACTGTTTTATGGAGAACTCACACAGGGCAGGTGTTCACATGGTGGTCAGAAGAAGCAATACAAGGGCACTCTCAAGGTCTCTCTCAAGAACTTTGCAACTAATTGTGTGACATGGGAGACACTGGCACAGGACCACATGGTGTGCCCACATCAGAGAAGGTGCTGTGCTCTATAAGTCTAGTGAGTGCTCTATCTAGCTGCCTCAAGTGAAATAAGAAAGTTTCTTATTTATTTACCTGCTCCTTCTAGTACAGAATTTGGAAGTATTACATATCTGACCAACAAGCAAGAATGGGAAATATTCACTGTGTGAAAGTATCATGGGGTGTAGAACCATGAAGATCTTTTTATTATCAACATATATTTGTTCAATATTTTTATGCTGTTTTTGAAATCCTGAACGTACCTTGTATGAGTGCTTTTCACCTTCAGTTGTAAGCTACTAAAGGGGTAGGCCTCTGTTTGCCTAATTATTATTTCCTAGAAAAAGTACTGTGCATTGCCAAGATACCTGTGGCATGTCATGAGTGAATCAGGCTTCCTCATTTCCCTTGATCAATTTCTTACCAGAAAGGTGGCCATGAAAAGAAGGTAAAGTCCAACTGTGTGTGTGTGTGCCCGTAATAAATATATGTGTATGTGTATATATCATACTGTGCATACATAACGTTAGTGAGGCAAGGAGAAGGTGAACAAACACATTTGTATGGGCAAATGGCTTAACTGGTTAATAAAGATAACAGTAGATTGCTGACCTTGGAGGCAACGAGACCTGGGTTCACATTTAATGTTTACTAACTGTGTGATCGTGGACTTTACCTCTCTGAGCCTCAGTTTCCTTATCTGTATAATGGTCACAATAATGCCTAGTTTAACTTCACAGAGTTGTTGTGAGGGCAAATGAAGTAATTTGTAGGAAGCACTTTGCAAAAATTAAGTTGCTACAGATTGTTGGTCAGTCATGTGGACTCTTCATGAACTATATTATCCAAGATGCTGAAGTGATTTGCCATTTCCTTTTCCTAGTGGATTAAGGCAAACAGAGGTTAAGTGACTTACCCAAGGTCTAGTGAGTATCTAATGCTGGATTTGTACTCAGATGTTCCTGACTCCAGGTCCAGCACTCTAGCCACTGAGCCACCCAGCTGCCTTCTAGGCAAATGGTCACACAGCTGGTGCCTGAGGCCAGATCTGAACTCAGGTTTTCCAGATTCAAGGCCCAGAGTTCTATCCATTGAGCCATCTAGCTGTCCCAAGGTGCTACATAAAGGTCAGCTATCATCATTATTGATGAAACTTGGGTAAGAGAGAAAAAACTGCCCCTTTCTACCTCCTTATGTGTGCTGCCAAGGCAAATCCATCAATATATTATATACTGAACAAGACTGGGAAAGAAGAGTACCTAAAATGGCTTATGCTTGCTGCCATCTTTTTTTGGACAATGAAGAAATCTAGGTGTTTTCCCCCTTAAGTTCTTTACGCTAAATGCGATCTTAGCTTCTTAATATTACATAACTCCCAAGAGAAAAATAAAGCACTTCAAGACTTTTGACTTCAGGGCTTTTATCTTCAAAATGAGACAAAAAACGCAGCAGGATCACATTTCTGTGGGGCCTTTTGTAATAAGCCCTGAGTGCCAGGCTATCATTATCATTGCTTAAATTTCCTTCTAGTAGCCTATGCTCCATATTAAAGGTAGGGTCATGGATTTAAAGCTAGATAGGACCTCAAAGGTCATTAAATCTCATCTCTCATTTCACAGTGACTTGCTTAAGGTCACTCAGGTCATATGATAGAAATGGGATTCCAATTCTCTAGGGCAGCGTTCTTCAGCTTTTTTGTGTCATGGACCTCTTTGGCAGTCTGGTAAAGCCTAGGCACTCTTCAGAATAATGTTTTTAAGTGCATAAAATAAAATACATAGTACAAAGGAAGCTGATTATATCAAAATACAATTATCAAATATATATGTATATGCATGTGAATGTAATACATTTAAAGTTTGTGTATTACAGGTTAAATAAAAACCCCAAAAATCCTTAGATTGATAAATCTAGTAACTATATGGACCTGGCCCCTTCTTTTTCATTTATTCCTGTAACCCACCTTAGGACCAGTTAGGGTCAGGAAAAGGAAGTGAAATGTTTAGCAGTACATTTTTCTGCTAAAATGGTTTCTAGTATTGGAATCTATCCATGATATTTATCCTGATGATCTGGAATAATAAGGAAATAATTATGTTTCTTCTTTTAAATACCAGATTCTCTCTCTCTCTCTCTCTCTTTCTTTCTCTCTCTCTTTCTCTCTCTCTCTATATATATATATATATGTGTGTGTGTGTGTGTGTGTGTGTGTGTATATATGTTATTAAATTCAGACTGAAGGGAAGAATACTGGGAGAGTAGTTATGAAGCATAAACTATCTTCTCCTCCATGACCAAGAGAACACTTAACTAATATCCTCATGGATCCAAAGGAAAAGAATGGAAAACTAAGGCTGGTGTTACCACCTTGTTGAAAAGATTCAGAACTTCAAAATCCAGATATCTTGAGTCCAGATTATTTCAGAAGGAGATCTGGCTCTAGTGGCCCAGTGTTTCATTTTCTCCATCTAGAAAATGGAGATATGAATTTCACCCAGAAATTCTATAGATGGAGATAGGCCTGTAAAGTTTCCTGAAGCTCTTTCACCAAGAGGCGTGACTCAAATGAAAGGTATTATTAGTGGCTCATAGTTCTTTCTGATCCCATTGTGGAAATCTGACTGCCTTTTTACATACAGAGGGTGTTGGCATAGTCAGTTTGCTTAGTAGACAAACTTTGTTTCAGTTCAATGACTCTTGTCTAAACAGGATCTTCTCCCCCAGGCAACCACAAAGGGTGGTGGAGTCTCTCAGTGACTGCCCTGATTTGAGCTAAACCAATGGTGAGGTAGAATGCTCTGTCTTTGTCAGTGCCAGCACTTCATGCAAGGACTAGAAAACCAGTCAGGTTGCTGCTCCAGTTCTCCATTCATTCCACAGAACTTAGGAAGTGAGAGCAGTCTGTGGCTAGGGGCTGGTCAAGTCGTTAGAGCTTGGGCAAACACAGAAGTCAACTCACTGACCACTTACTCAGTCCTACGATGGCTGACCAGTTTTCGGAGGAGCAGATTGCCGAATTCAAAGAGGCTTTCAGTCTTTTTGACAAGGATTCTGATGGCTGCATCACTACTAAGGAACTGGGCACCGTCATGAGGTCGCTAGGCCAGAACCCCACGGAGGCTGAGCTGAAGGACATGATTGGAGAGGTTGATATTGATGGTAATGGTACCATTGATTTTCCTGAGTTCTTGAGCATGATGGCAAGGAAGATGAAGGACACAGACAGCGAGGAGGAGATCCGGGAGGCTTTCCGGGTGTTCGACAAGGATGGCAATGGCTTTGTCAGTGCAGCTGAGCTAAGACATGTGATGACGAAGCTTGGGGAAAAGCTGACAGATGAGGAAGTCGATGAGATGATCCGGGAAGCTGATGTTGATGGCGATGGCCAGGTGAACTATGAGGAATTTGTCCGCATGCTTATCACTAAGTAGGGAGGATGGGGAGGACAGAACTCCAGTCCTGACTCACATATCTTTCTTTAGCTTCATATTGTGCCCTTAACTTTCTGATGGGGGGGGGATGTTTTTTCTTACTGTTTCAAAAATTTTGTACATCACAATTCCCTCCACACTGGATTCTCTTCTGGTAATACTTTTTTCCTCTATCAAGCTGGCAGAATGTCACATACTTCCCCCCCCCCCCCATTGGGCTCTCCTGTCTGTTCAAAATAAAACAGGGATGCCCAACATGCAGCAATCAGCAAAACGTCAACTATCCCTTTACAATGACTTACACACAGGAGTCGAAATGGAGATCATCTCATTCTTTGAAGACAAGATACTGAGGGCCAAGAAGGTCCTTATAAACTCTGTGAGCCACTGAGTGATGTTAAAAATCTATTCCATTCTGGATGTGATCTTTGAAGGGTGTGCTAAATCATCATACAGGAAACAGCAGATGACATCAGCCCATATCTGAATTCTTATATCCTTTCTACAGCCGATGAGAACAGTGTGCTCCTTTGGTTGAAGACCACCTGCTGCTACACATGTTGGGGCGGGGAGGGGGTATTGATATTCAGGAGGTTGGGAGAAACATGGTGCCTGCTGGAAAAGAAGGTGAAGGTGGGGACTCTGGGTAATTGTGTGCAGATCTCCTTTCCAACTGTAATTGCTTCTCCCACCTGCCTGCCTGGAAAAACATCACTGACTGACTGGTGGGGAGAGGGGAGAATCCTGGGGATGGTTGTGATGATGTGTCTGTATTATCCTTGATGGAGGAAGAACATTTAAATGGAAGGGATTTGGGGAAAGCTGAAGGAAATAAATGAGAAGCTCATTTTCCCATTTGATTTTATTATTCTGGATTTCCTTAGAATGAGAGGACTTTAAGGCTTTCGACCTCAGCTTTAGAGCCTCTCATATTATTCCTTTTATTGCTAAATATGAGGAGAAGGGATGAAGTAAGTGTTTTTGGTTGGAACAGAAGTGGTTTGTGATGTTTTGTAAACCACAAAGCATTATATAAATGTAAGCTAATGTCATTCTCATTACCTTTGGAAGTAGAAAGACTAGGTTTACATCCTCTCTCTTATATATACAGTGCTGTGATCACAGGCAAATCACTCAGTGCCTCTAGACAACTCTGTAAGAGCAGTGGAGGGAATTTCTACACCAGCAGTTCGTACTGCCAGCTGTTCCCTAACCTCCAACTCTATATTAAAAAATTAGAAAGCAAATCACATCTTAAAATATATTATTCCTAGAGAGCTAACCAGCAGGGCGGAATGGGAACAAATCATTTAAAATTCTTCTATCTTACTCACCACCCCACCCTCTCTTTGTAATATTATCCTAGAGATAAGATGAAAATGAATGGATTAGAGAGCAGTATAAATGCATTCTCTGCCTATGGGTTTGGCTGCTAAGCACTTAAGATTACTCCTTTCACCCAGCACATTTAATCATACCGTCCAAAGCTTACAGAAAACTTACAGTTTAACCAGTCCAAGACCATTTTTGGATAGAGAAACTGAGGCCCAGAGATGGGAAATGAATGCCCAAGAGTCTCATCACAAGGTAGTGGCAGAGTTGGAATTTGAACAAGAAAAAGAAAGTACATTACAAGGGAATTAGTGAAATATAATGGATACAGAAAGTGAGGCTATCTGGCCTCCTGACCTAGCTCTGGGTTAGTTTGGGAAAATGACTTAACTTCTCTGGGGGATCAGTTTCATCATTTATAAAAATTAGTGGGGAAGAAAGGAGGGGTGAGAGGGACTAAGGAGCTCTTCATCTTCTAATAGTCAGTGTTTGAACCTGACAGAAGAACAAAAAAAAAAAAGAAGGCAGGGGCAGATTCCTCTCATGACACCCTCAGGAAATTTCTTACTCTCGATTTTTCAACAACTCCCAAAGGGAAACATTAAATGAGAATTGAATCAATTAGCTTTTTCCACTTTTCCAGGTAGAACTTGGAAATAGGGGCAGCTAGGTGGTGCAGTGAATAGAGCACTGGCCCTGGAGTCAGGAGGACCTGAGTTCAAATTCAGCCTCAGATCCGTAACACTTACTAGCCTTGTGACTTCAGGCAAGTCACAACCCCAATTGCCCTGCCTTCCCCCCTCCAAAAAAAAGAACTTGGAAATAGTCCTAACAAGAACATAGTGTTGGAAGAAAAATTCTTCATTTGGGCTTTCACCCGGATCAAGGGGGCAAAACTCAGGACAAAGGGAATTAAAAGGATTTTATTATAAATATGTCAAGGTAGCAATGTATCAGATGGATCATGGAAGATTATCAATAGCTTCAAGGTGGGGTGACTTTAATGGACAACTTTAAGACAATCCAAATAGGTCCACCTCAGCAAAAGAGGCTAGGCTCTTGAATCTCAGTTCCTCCCCTAGTTAGCAAGAATGTGACAATTTATAGGTAAGGGTATATGACAAAGAACCAGGAATACAAAAAGTTCTTAGAGACTTTTGAGTCTCCTTCCCCACAAGAACCTCTTCTGACACTGGCTGATCAGCCAGGCTGGGACCAATGGGTAACTGAGTCAATGGAACTCTCAGCAATAGCATAGCAAATTATCTCCCTATTCCTCTCCCCTGCCCCCTCCCTCATTCCCCTTAGAATCATCTGAATTGTCAGGGAGCATTTTTTCATAGGTACAAATACCAGTGTCATAATATTATTCCACATGAGTACATGAGGACGTAAGGATTGTAAAATGACACCGATAACTTCAGAGATTTAGAAATGAGTTGCACCCCTTCCTAGAGATCAGAAGACTAATCATCACCAGGGGGATAATAGGTAACAAATGCATAACTCGGTGTTTCCATTTTCCAAATATTTTACACAGGAGGAAATGTAGGGGGGTAAACAGAGGGACTACACTTTGTGAGGATTCTGAGGACTCTGTACACACACTGGGAATCATAGCCAGCAACACATTCATTTGGTGTGTGTGGTCTCCCAGAGGCAGGAGAAATAACCTTGAAATGAGACATTTAATCCCTCTATTTCCAGGTATAGCCCCAAGAGAAGCGCTCATTAGCCCAAGGACCAAATACCTCAGTTGAAAAGGGGGAATTTTTCTCTGTGTATATGTTGTTTTCCACCAGACTCCCAAAGAATAACAAGGGGCATGACAAAAACCAAACCAAACAAAATAAATAGCTCCACACCCATGGACCCCGTTAGTCCCATCTATCTCTGTACTATAAGCAGCTTTCTAATTCCACACCAATGATTCTGCTCACCAGGGACAGGGACCATGCTGTTCATTTTAGGAGCCTCTTCCCTCCTTTTTGCCTTTGGCCCTGTCAACTTTTGCAACCCAAAAGATAAAATTGCTTAGCCCCTGGACCTCTTTGCAGGTGGCACTGGATGAAGAAGTTGACATAAATTTTATAGTATTCCTCAATGATGGGTGTTTACTTCAACTGCCCCATGGCAAGGCTATGATATCGATGGGGTATTTGGGGGCATCCTCTGTTACTGAGGCCAAAACTACCTTCCTTCTACCTCCCCAGTTATTTGCAACATGACAAGGGGGAGACTAGGTGGCGCAATGAAGAGAGCGCTGGCCCTGGAGTCAGGAGGACCTGAGTTCAAATCCGACCTCAGACACTTAACACAAAACTAGCCATGTGACCTTGGGCAAGTCACTTAACCCCAATTACCCTACCTTACCCTCTCCAAAAAAGAAAAAAAAATGACAAGGGAAACACTAAGCAGTATTGTAAAGTTATCAAGTTCCTGCTATACTATTCAGAAGCGACTGAATTTAGCAGTGAGCACTACTGAGTCAGTAACATTTGCTGCTTCTCCAATATTTGCAGGGTAACCAAGGACAATCTGTGTCTTCACTCTGTTGCAAGGGACAGTCTTTATTGAATTGTTAGAAGGAGTATGAGATAAACTGGACAGTGTTTCTATGTCCTCTATAACCGTCCAGCTACATTGCCAGCATCAGACCAACCAATTGGAATCATTTTTTAGTGTTGTGATGCTGAATGACAGCCCAGTCAACCAGTGACATTTGTATGGCTCATAATTCTGTTTAGGCCCTGTTAGTGACAAAATCACAAACTTTCTGCATGCAGCTAGCTATGCCTCAGTCCAGGATTGGGCCTAGGAGCAGGACCTGAGGGACAGGCAGGCAGCTGGTAAGTCAGTCTTTCAGGGTGTTACCTTAGGTCTGTAAGGGAGTAATATTTTGGGACTAAGGCCAAGTAAAGTGGCAATAGCACAACAGTTTGTAAAAAGAGTTTGCTAAAGGAGATCAATGCTAGGATTTCAGCAGAATTGGCAGCGGACCAGAGACAGAAAGGTGTGCTCATATAGGTATCAAAGAAGTCAGCCCCAAAGAATCCTCAGGGAAGCAATGTGATTTGAATTAAAGTAAGGGCCTGAAAAACCGGCAAGAGGCGGATCAAAGGTCTTTGTCTGTGCTTGTTCAAAGAGCATGACACAATTTGCCACTTTCGGTAAGCTGGCAACATTTTCATGTAAAAGTGTTTGCCAGTATCCATGGCTACCTAATACCTCTAAAACAGGCCCCTGCTGTCACTTCCTTGGCCTCCCGGATGTAAGCTGCTGCGTTAAGGGCAAGTCATACCATAACTTTACACCTAAACACAATCTCCACATAAGATAATTGTCCTTTCTTCCCTTACCCAGCTCAACTCTATACTGTCTTCTCATGAGTCTCTGGCTACCAATTACATCCTGAGGAGCTTCAGATTCAGATCACCACGCCCATCCCCTGTCTTTGCCCCTACCTGCATGGTGCTGGATGAAGGTAGAGAAAATCAGGCAACAGTCTTGTTTGTGTCCACTACAAATTTATGTAACTTAGCTTCAATAGGGGCCCTCACTGCTGCCTGGCAATCCTTTTACAACTCCCTGATAAATTCACTATTCCACTCACCACAGTGGTTCTTCTAAACCTTTTTGTCCCATTTCAATACTCTCTTGGCCTCCTTAACCGTCCCCTCTCAGCTGAGAACCTTGCCTCATATTTTAGAAAAAATTGAGCCCCTCCAGGATCAGGCCTCTTTATCTCTAGAGAAGGCAGAAAAAGAGGGATGAATTCCCCATCCTCCAGAATCAGGAAAGGGGGCCACGAGCAGTTTGAAGTCCACGTGCCCTTCACCCTCTTCCTTTCCCCTCCTCAACTGCAACTTTTCCTTCCTTTACCATTCTCCCTACTGCCCCCCTCCTATCCTTTACCCTGTCCTTTCACCTGAGCAATCCCTGATGATCCTCTCTATGCATGAAGGAGTATGAGGAAGGGAAAAAAAGTCAGCCCAATTGATTGCCCTGTTCAGAATATATGTGCAATGTGTAACACCTGGAGACCTCTCACCTCCAGGAAGAGGGAAGGGGAAAAAAAGTGTCAGTGCAACACTCAGAGAGCAAGCTATTTGTGATTGGACACATGCTCTGAGAACATTTCAGTTACCATAGCCCTGCTCTCTGTGGAAACACATCTCATCTCAGAGCGTTCAGAGGACAAGATACTTGTGACATACACTCTTTGAGGACATTCCTATTACCACAGCCTTACTCTCTGTGGAAACACATCTAGTCTTAGAACACTGAGAAGACAAAATGCTTGCAGCATGATTCACAGTATTTGATCACATTTCTTAAGTTTTATCTCTGTAAAAACTAATAAACTCAGACCTCATGTGCTGTAAGAAATAAAGGTAAACTGAGGCACAAAACAGGAAAAAAATGAGGCCATTCTCTGAGAACTCCCTCTTCTCTCCTCCTTGTCTCCCAGATGCCTTCCATCTCACATGATGAGGTAGCCCTTTTCCTTGTTAAGGCCAATCCTACATGGACAAGTAATTCCATTCCACCCCATCTCTTTCAGATAAAAGGTTGCCTCCTTTATCGGATGATCACTCTCTCCATATCTACTGGTTGCTTCTCTACTCTTTACAAATATGTCCATATCGCCCCCATCCTCAAAAATTCTTCACTTGGTCCTTGCATTAACTATCATGTCACATCTCTCTTGCCTTTTGCAGTTAAATTCCTTGAGAAGGGCATCTATAATAGGTGCCTCTGCTTACTCACTTGCCTTTCTCCTTAACCCACTACATTTTGATGTCCAACCTCATTTACTCAACCAAAACTGTTGCCTCTAAAGTTATCAGTGATCCCTTAGTTGCCAGATTTTTTTAATGACCTTTTTTCAGTTCTCATTCTTTCTGACCTCTCTGCAGCCTTCAATGTTGTCAATCACTCTCTTCTCTTTGATTCTCCCTTCCCTCCAGGTTTTCAGGACACTACTCTCACCTGGTTCTCCTTCTTCCTGTCTGACCAGCTTATCTCAGTCTCCTTTGCTGGATCCTCACCCAGATCATGACTACTGACTGTGGCTTATCCCAGAGCTTCATACTCAGCCCCCTTCACTCCTCCCTCCATACTTTTTCACTTGGTGATCTCATCAGTTCCCATGGATTCAATTATCATCCAATGATTCTCAAATCTATTTATCTGACCCTAACCTTACTGTCAACATCTAGTCTTGCATTTCCAACAGCCTATTAGTAAGCTCAAACTGGATGTCCTGTAGACATCTTAAACTCAACATTTCCAAATCTGAACTAACTCATTATCTTTCACCCAAAACTTTCTCCCTTTCCGAATTTCCCTATTACTGTTGAGGATAACTCCATCCTAACAGCCCCCCAGACTCACAATCTAAGTGTCATCTTTGACTCCTCACAATCTCTCACCCTCCTCCCCCTGCCCATCTGTTCCAAAGATTTCATTTTACTTCTATAATATCTCTTGGATATACCTTGTCTCTCCTCTGATACTGTATCAGTCACCATTCTGGTGCAAGTCTTCATCTCCTCATGCCTGAACTATTGCAATAGCCTACTTGTTAGTCTGCTTGCCAAAAATCTCTTCCCATTCCCTTCCATCCTCCATTCAGCTTCCAAGGTGATTTTTCTAAAGCACAGGTCCAACCATGTCACAACCTACCCAATAAACTCCAGCAGCTACTCATCACCTCCAGAATCAAATATAAAATCCTCTGTTTGGCATTCTTTATAACCCATCCCATTTTCCCCACTCTTTCAAGTCTTCTTACACCCCAGCCCTCCCATGTATGTTCTGAGTTAGTGACACTCCTTGCTGTTCCCAAAATAAGACTCTCTAGCTCCTTGACTCCCAAGCATTTTCACTGGCTATCTTCCATACCTGGAATGCTCTGCCTCCTGGCTTCCCAGGCTTCTTTAAACCCCAGTCAAAATCATCCTTTCCACAGGCAGCTTTTCCCAGTCCCTCTTAACTGAGCTCAAATCTGTCCTCAGATACTTACTAGCTGTGTGACCCTGGGCAAGTCACTTAACCCCTGTTACCTCCAAAAAAAGAAAAAGGAAAAAACCTCAAATAGAAACTGGCTACTGAATATTGACTCAGAAAACCATAAATTAACATAATTTATGTTGTATTTTTATTTATTTTGTTAAACATTTCCCAATTACATTTTAATATGGTTCATGCCATAGTCTGTACTTTTGCAGGGTACTTTGAGCTTGATACCTCTGCTAAACCTTCCCACCATAATTTCATCCAACAGGCACTTTGTGTTGTTGTTGGGTACAAAGGCTTGCCTTTGCCTGAAGCACCAAAGCCTTTCCTGAGCCCCTTTACTCTCCCAATCAAAACCTTCCAGCCCTACTTCTCATTACCTCAGGGCTTCATAAAGTGTCACAAAGAGGTTATAATGGCTTCAGGTATTGTCCATCCTAGGTGGCTCACTAAAGACCACCATCTGGGGAACAAAGGCTTAACTTAATGCTTCTTTTGACAAGGGAGGAGACACAGGGGCAGGGGTGTGCTGGAGCTAGCCTGAAAGTTTCTGCATGAGTATCTAAATCTCAAAAATAAACAACTTGTTATATACCAACGAAGGTCTGCCAAGGGCAGCATGTGTCACTCAACAAACTGTTGAACACTTTCCCTTTGACCCAATTCAAATGCGATCTCCTCCATGAAGTCTGCAGAGATTAACAGAGGACAGTGATCCCTCCCTCTGCAACATTTTCAGAGCTTTTTGCCTGCTAAGACCCCTTCCCCAAACACTTACATAGAGGCTGTACCCAGGAGGAGCCTGGCAAGGCCCTCCTGGATTCTTCTAATGTGTGCTTAATATTAATCTCTTAATGATGTTTGGGAACTCTGGGTATTCTTTTGTCCCTTAAATATCATATTAAGGATTGACGTGTGATTAGTTTATACACCTGGACTTGGCCTTTAAAAGGGAAAGAAGACATCAATCAACAAGGGATGCGTGCCAGTCATTGTGTTAGATGCCATGTATACAAATACAAGTGAATTCACAAAGTGAATCAATCTCTGCCTTCAACGAGCTAATGTTCTACTGAGGGATTACACAGTAAAGTAAATATAGGCTAAAAAAAGGAATACATAAATGAATACAAAGCGCTTGGGGTTGATAGCTAACAATTAGGGGAAAGATTTCTTGAAGGAGGCAGCATTTGAATTGAGCCTGGAAGGGTCCTTAGGTTCCAAGAATGAAGGTGAATGATATTAATCACCCAACAATGATGGGCCTGGAGCTAGAATGTTAAATAAGGATATGAAATGTCAAACCAAGCAGTTTAGATTTTCTCCTTTAGAACGGAAATGGGGAGTTATTTCTACGGAAGCATGGGAGCAACATGGTCAGACCAGTGTCTTGGGAATCTCATTTTGGCAGCTACTTACAGGACAGACCGGAGACAAAAGAGACAATTAGGCGGTTATTACAAAAGTCTTGGTGAGAGGTGAGGAGAGCCTGACCTAAGAAAAAGAAGGGAGCAAATTCAAAAAAGATATTAAGAAGATTAAAAATGACCAAATTTGCCAATTGATTGGATACAGGGTGTGAATAAGAGTAAAGGTTCAAGGGCAATGCCTAGGCTGCTAACCTGAGTGACTGGGAATGGTCGTTCCCTTGAAAGAAAGAGGGATATTAGGAGGGGTGGGTTTAAGGTAGGAGATAATTGGACGTGTTAAGTTTGGAATGTCATTGTAGAGGACAAGCAGGAAAATGTCTAGTAAGTAGTTGTAAATATAGCACTAAGAGAAAAGCCAGTGCTATTTATGTTTTATTCTATTTGTGATTTAGGAATCATCAACATAGAGATGATATATGAACCCATGAAAGCTGACTAGATTATCAAGAAAAAAGCATAAAGAGCAAAGAAGAGGGCCCAAAATAGAGTCTTGGAGTATGCCCAAGTAGGGGACAGGACAGGGATAGACCAAATCTTTGAGCGATAAGATAGCGAATTGGACTTAAGTCTCCCAGAGTAGACAGAACCCTGTGTACAAGGGTAACCACATAGCTCCTAGGAGATACAGAGCCACACAGACCTGGGGATGGCAGTAGACAGAGGAAGCAACCAAGCCAATGAACTTCTTCACTGGTACTGAGTCATGTAGCCTGAGCAGGTCTGGGGATGGGGGGGGCAAGCTTTTTCCTACTGAGCCTTGGGACTCAACCTCAAGGTAGCATTTATTGTACTGTTGAACTTTATAGCTCCCTAGAGGAGGTGAGACTCCCTAGAGGAGTGGATTCCTTGACTACACAGAAATCCCAAATACTTTCCTCTTGCCATAGTGGGGAGGCCTTCAAACCCAGGAGAGTCAGGAGAGAGTCATCTATGTCACTGGAGAGGTAATGAAGAGGTAACCCATGAAAAGGGTTAGGGTTGCTCTGAGACCCCAAAATAACATGCAAGGTCCTGCCAAATGAATTCGACTCAAGTCTTCTCTCAGTCAAAGAAAAGTAAACGTTTCCGCTTGCATTGGACAGAGAGTAAATCTGTGCTAGGTCATTCTATAGCGCTCTCACACACATGGAGACAAGATGGGGTCTTATATACAGAAGGCTGTGGGAGGAATCTAGGGGTGGTCTAGGAGAGGAGTTTGGGGAGGGTCTTCAGGAGTCAGATGAGGTCAATGAGTGATTAAGGGTGGGAAGTTGCTGGAGGCAACCTGGAGACTACAGAAAATGGTGGGCTAGGCCAGTTCAAGGGTGGATTGATATTTTGATAGGCTCAAGGGTGGGAAGTCTAGTAATAGAGGTTCGGGCCCAACCACAATGTAAGGCTTATGGCCTCATGCAATGCCTCATCAAATGGGACAATTTAATCAAAGTCCAAGGGGGGTTCCCAGAGCCTGTACCTCAAGGACTCAAGGAGAAGTCAAGGGGGCTCCCAGAGCCCATACCACATCAGTAAGATTCATCTAAGAGGGAAGGAAATTACTTTGAGTGTTGATGAGCTCAGGCATAAACTCTTTTGCTTTGTTTTGTTTTTTCCACCAGGTTAAATAAAGTGTCCTAAACTTGATGTTGTGTTAGAATGAATGCTGAGGACACTTTCCCTAAAGACCCTGTTGTATATTAAGCATAATGCCTTGTAAAGAAATGTCTACATTCTAATATTCTCTTGGGAAATCTTGGGTGGGATATAATCCAAAGAGAATAAGATTAGTGAAAGATACCACCACCACCACCCCCATTGAATTCAGTCCATATAAACCAAGAACCTTGAGATCTAGGCCACAAGTCACAATTATTTGTGTAGGCATCATATTGCCTCCTGTTAAACTGAGAGTTGCTTGAAGGCAGATACCATGCCATTTTTCATCTTTGAATCACCAGCACACAACATGGTCTTCTGCACATAGTAGCTCTTTTATAAATGTTACCCATGGCCTAAGAGGGAGCTCCCTCCCAGGAGGAGCTATGGGTCTGGGCTTAACTAGTTCTAGGAGAGCTTGACTTCAAAGAGAGGCATTTAGGTTTATTTGTGTGTTTGTTTTCCCCTTGAACTCTCTAGCTAATATCCTTTCTACCCCAAATTCCAGAGAAAATTTCTACAGGCAAAGCTCATGTCTGGGGGTATTCCCAAAAGTGAGTTGACAGGTTCCCTTCTAGAAAATATGCTTACTATACAAAATAGATATCAAGTATAGGTATGGGTATTGTGAGGTTATATAAATGCCAGCTGTTATGTTGTTGTTAGCATACCTTTACTAGGCCTACAAGACAGTGATGATTTCATTCCTTGAATGTTCTCCTGCATTCCACTGTGTACAAGCAATATTTATGGGGTATGCTGGTAAATGTTTAACAACTGGGCTCTCCTGGGGGCAAAATGTATGCGCATATACTTTTAAGTTTATTCTGCACTTTCTAACACTTTCTTAAGTCTAGACAATCAATAAATCAAGCCTTAATTTGCAGTGAAATTACTGATTTCTGAGATGCATATGCTCACTTGAAAATGTAACAATCAGCTCTTAGAGCTGTTAGAGTAGACTTCAACACACCCCTGGATATGGGGAAGTTCTTCATTCCTACACCACAGAAAAAATGCTTGAAGCACAAAGATTCCTAAGTGTGTATTAACAAATACTTAAAACATGAAACAATAACCCATCCTACCCATTATAGTCTCCCAGGAGGTAAAGACAGCTTTGTAGTATTTCTGAACAGATATTCCACACTCACTTTGGATCTGAGCTATCCCAGCAACTCTCAAGCATCAATTTCCTGGCAAGCCAGGGCATGACGTTAGCCTTTCAGTTGCAAAATCCTCTTAGTCTCAGGGCCTTCACTTCCTGCTCAGCAACCAGGGCCCAACTAAGGAATTATTGACCTGACAAGGTAGCTCATGAGACTGGAACTGAACATTTCTCACAGTCACTGTTTGGGGCCTGGGCTCAGCGGAAGAAACACAAAAGAGGTAGCCAAAGAGTTGAGGCCTAAGCAGACACAGACATGCATGCTTTCCCTGCTTCAGTGCATTTCGTTGTTATTATAGAAAGGGAAGGGTGAATTTGAAGGGGGGAAGGTAGGGGGGGATAAATCTCCTTATAACAGGAGACTTGTAAAGGTCATTGGGCCTAAACTTTATGAACAAGTGCCACTGATGCAATTCTCCATGTAGAAGAGTATGGGAGGAGTCATAACCACATGTAATGAAGAGATTTAGAGCTTGCATAGACATAACTGGCTCTGGTCTGCTAACTATGCAATGGGGGAGCCTCTTGGATTGGCCATGGCTACATTGCTGGAACTGGGGATGCATCTGAAAGGCTCCAGCTAACCAGGGTCTCAGCCTCCTTCTTTCTTCAGGTGACTTCTTCCATCCTGCCTGTGTCTTTCGAGAGGAGAGAATCAATACTATAACGGGAAAGGCCTTGGGTCCTCCCCACATAGGCCAACTTGTGGCCCAAGACCATAGGTTTTGTTTCTCCGTGTTGGTATTTATTCTTTCACTTTAGGTGAAGGATACTGAAAGCTGCAATCTTATGAATGTTGGAAGGTCTGGGAGTCAAGTCCCTGCCAGTTTTTGTAGCCAGCCAGTCCAGTATTGAAGCTCCAAGGAGTGATAAATGACTTGGACCTTTAGCACCCAGCTCAACAGTAGATAAGACTAGGACTCCATGTGGCCAAATTAGGACATGGAACCAAGCTATGCAGAAGCTGTCTTAAGATGGAGCCCACTTTCTCCAAAAACCAAGGTTGTATAGGGTAGGACTGGTTTCCTAAACTTTTTCCCACTCATGACCCCTCTTTACTTTTCAGCATTTATTGGTGTTGTGTGTCCTGAGGGCATGTACCATGCATACCAAGAGGGCTGTGAAATCTTGCAATGCAACATGGGAAGGAGCTGCCAGAAACACCTCCAATTCATTATGCATTTGATTTTTTATTAATTTTTGGTCGTTGTGTGTTCCAAAACCTTTACTGTTGTCAAATTTTTCACAACTCCATATGGGGTTGGAACCCACAGTTTAAGAAGTGCTGGTATAGGGGAAGTGTTGGAGAAGGGAATGTTAGTACTTTTGTTCTTGCTGTATCTTTGAACAAATATGTCATTATAAAAGATGTTTGATGTTAATTAGCTCGATGAAACTGGGGTACGAGTCACGAGTGGTTAGCTAACAGTAAGGAGAAACACACAAAATGGGTGCTTGAGCCAATAGCATTAGGGAAGAAACATCCCAGTTCCTCAGCGTTACTCTAGATTCCTGAGGGGAAGATGTAACTGTTCTCAAGAGAATAAGACCAGGGTACATGCTATACCCTGATCCCTTGATGGGAGTTTAAAGGAAAGTTGGTTTTATCTGTGTTGCAAGAATAAGTCCATTGCAGATCAGTTAGGTGGCTCAGTGAATAGAGCACCGGTCCTGGAGGCAGGAGGACCTGAGTTCAAATACGGCCTCTGACACTTGACACACTTACTAGCCATGTTACCTTGGGCAAGTCCCTTAACCCCAACTCCCCCTCCAAAAAGCAAAAAAAAAAAAAAAGAGTAAATCCATTATGAATGATCTTAGAAACCATTTCTTCTTTATCCACAAGGATAAAGCCACTCATACCAGCATGTTACAGTCAAAGCCCTATAACTCTGAGCAGTAATGCATGCATGAAGTCATTTCCTGGGGCCTCCCCCTCTGGAGTAGGCTACCATCCCAATCCCTTTGGTGAGCTGCTCCTGGAGACTCCATTCTGTGCAGGCACCCAGGCTAGCCTTTCTTCATTCCCCTCCCAGAGCTTTTCCCCTTTTCCTCTGAACATCATAACAATGTCATTGGGAACCTCTCATTTTGGTGAAAGCAAAGTTTGGTGTGTTGTCATCACCATCAAAATCTACACTCCTTGAGGGCAAACACCGTCTTTTTCTTTACTTGTGTCATAGTACTATCCTCCCGCCAGACACACGTGACACTTACCACCCTGACCCCAACTGCCTGACAGTCATGTGTGTTAGATTTCACCCTTCCCTCCCCTCCCCCAAGAGTTCTCCAATACTCTTAAGGGGGTTTGAAGTGGGTCTGGGCTCTGCAGATGGTCCCGGTTCCCCACCTCTGATGTTCCCCAAAGTGTGGGGATGATCTCCTTTATTCTAGGCACTAACAGTCAGATTGGCTTTTACACAGATATTTACTTCAAAAGATATATATGATGACAAATTTGTAAACTTACTCTTGAACCACATGGGTATCATTCCCCCTCCTCCTTCCTCAGTTTCTGAGGAAGGGAAGAGAATTAGGTTCATAGTTTAGCTCAATTTTTCCAATTCCAAGTCAAAAATCCCCCTTGGGTTCCAATCTCAGGCACCCTGGCTTCTAATGGTTTCCATGCTAGGTTGACTGGTTGCACCATTGCATCTGCAATCCTGCTTTGTCACTGTTACTCAAAGTCCTAGGTCCCATAAGGATTACCTCCAGCACCTAAAACTGGGGACCAACAATGCCAAACAGAAACAAAGACTCTCCAAGCCAATTTCTCAGAGTCAGGGTAAAAGGAGCAAGGGAAGGAAGCCCTTCCCCTCTCACTGGCTTAGTCCATGCTGCAGGTAAGCAGGGACCTCGACCTTCAGGACAAAGCAGGAAAGAGTGGCAGAAAAGACAGAGTAACTATCTCAGGCTCACCAGTTTTAAAGATACAGGCAAAGAAGGCTACCACAACCAAGTGGTGGGACCACAGGGGCCTCCCCTCAGAGCACCCAGTCAAGTCCAGGTCATATTTGTATTTGCATCCCTAGCACTTTGTATAATGCCTGGCAAATTGTAAGTGCTTAATAAATGCCTTTTTCCTCCTTTCTTCCTTCTTCCTTCCTTCCCTTTGGGATTTTTTCGGGCAGTCATGAAAAAGGTAAAAAAGCAGTTAGCTTGGTGTAGCAGCAAGCACTCTAGCATACCCAGGATGGCTGCCAACACAGATTCTTAGATCTGCTTTTCTAAAGGAAAGCAACTCAAAATGGGTTAACAATCTTGCTTTAATCAAACATATGTCATTTACATAGTTCAGGGGAAAATGGTCAACACCACGAACTTCAGAGAATCCAAACAAGTTACAAGCAGAAGTTATAAGCAGATAGAGAAACAGAACAGCAGACCGGCTTCCAGCTCTCTGACCATTACATCCATACCTAGTCAGTTACCAGAGAGGGAAGCACCAACATCTGGGTTTTCAAAGCTGGGGGGCTCAACAGCTGCCCAGAGTCTCATCTGGTCAAATCACACAACTCTTCTCAAAGTGAGCCCCAAAACAAAATCTCACATCAGGTCATATATAGCCTTCTCCTGGCTCAGAGAATGTCACAGCCCTCTTAACCCACTGCCCAGTCACAAAGTAAAGGTGTGGGCATTCCTGAAAAACAAGCCTCCTGCCACAGGCTCCAGGTGACCACATTCAGCCTATTAGGGGGCAGAGTATATTTTCAAATCTGGGAAGGTTCTCAGAGTCACTTAAGTCTATCAAAGAGCCTAGGGGCAGGGAAGATCTTAAATTCCCATTCCCATAACACTTGGTGGGGCCTTTTCTCAAGTTAGACATATCTTCTCACTTTAGGTTCATAAAGAAAAGGAATAAGCCTAGAGTTTAAGTAACTTTTAATGTATCACAAATTAATTGCATAGGAACTCTCTTTGGGATAAAAGGGAAAAATGATGTCTCCTATCCCTTTAAGAGATCTCTGTTTCTCTCTCTGTCTCTCTTTCTTTGTCTCTCTGTCTCTCTGTCTCTCTCTCCATCCTCCTCACCCCCAATACATTTACTAACCAAGCGTTTACTAATCTAAGACTAACCCAAGTCTTAGGGTTTATGACTCTGGATTTTTCCTTATGAGTTTAAATAGCATAGGCATGAAAGCAAGTAGAGAAGATGAAATTGCCCAGTGAAGTTGTTTTCTAGACAGAAAAGGAGGAACAAAAGGCAAAGTGGGAAGTGAAGGGATTGGCTAGCAAAGACAGTAAGGAGCTGTTTACTGGTCTGATGCTTCTCACTAGCCACAGAACCTAATATCTCACTCCTCTCGGCTGAGGTCTAGTTAGGAACCCCATTTCAGCTCCTCTCCAGTCATGTGTTAAATGTTTAACACCCAATGTGTCAAAAAAAAGTACACAAACAGATTTTAAGTTTAATCTGCATTATTTTTAAAAATATGCTTTATTTAACATTCTTTTTTTAAAATTTTGAGTTCCAAATCTCTCCCTCCCTCCAGTCCTTTCCCTACCCATTGAGAAAGTAAGCAATACTGTCATTATACATGTAAAGTCATGCAAAGCATATTTACATTTGCATTATTAACATTTTCTCTATCCTTTCCTTAAGTCTGAACAATCAACAAAATATTAACTCGTCTTGATTTGTAGCATTTGATGATTTCTAAGGTTTACATGTGCACAATGAAAATTTGATGATTGAGACCTAGTTTAAAGCTGAGTCTGACTCAGTTCTGCCTCTCCCAGACTCTTCTCATGGCCATTATTTTGTTACCTGCTCCAAAGATCAGGAATGGAGTCGCAAAGTTTTTTTGTCCTTCTGCCAGCCCTGAATGGTATAGCCACTATGGCAATCCTCTTGTCTTCTCCCCATAACTTCTTTAGGGGGTCAAATGTAAGCCCTTGCAAGAACATTGGGAACTTTGAGTCTGATCAGCTTGAATGTAGATACATTATTTCTATGGCCATAACTGTGTGGATAGGGCTTATATTCATAATGTTTGCTACACTGAACAAAATTGAAATGGAGAGTGAACATGAGGAGCCCAGACCTTCATATTCTCTTGGTCATGTGCTGCCCTCTGACACAGTCTAGGATTCAGTTTCTTTTCCTTTGTAACTGTAAACTAGATTAAAAAAAAAACTCATTCCCCTTGCCTCCCCCTCCTCCAATGGCTTTTAGCTCCACTTTGGAAGAACATTCCACTCAGCTTTGGAGGAAAGAATGTATAAACATCACTTCCATGCCTTCGTGCTTTCATCAAATTTCCCCATAAATCAAAGCTCTGGACTGCAAGACCTCACAGATCTATATAAAGAATAATTCCTGACTCCTGTGTCTCTACTTTTTAAATAAAACCTAGCCCAGCCCTACTGGCTCCTACTTATCCTCACAGACTTGCAGCTAAAAATTACCTCATTGTTGCTACTGGAAACTTAAAAAATAAAAGCCTCCTTACTAAAGATGAGAGAAAGGGCCTCTGAGCAGTTTGAGGCAGGATCTCTCTACAGAAAGACAGTGAGGGAAAAGACCTCAGGATACAAATGGCCCATGTCCTCAGTTCCCCTTATCTTTCTGCCTGGCTTCTGGGGTGGTTGTCACCATAGTAACTAGGCTCTGAGACAACTCCTTCAGCTAGGCCACAAAGAAGTTCTAAAAAAATGAGTCACTGAGTCTGAAAATCGAGTGAACACCTATTTGTTGAGCATCTATTATGTGTGAACCACTATGCTACATGGGGGGAGGGGTATGCCATGAGGGGGGTGGTACAAAACCTCTTATACAGATCCAGTCTCTGCCCTCAAGGAATTTACAATTTAGTTGGGCAGTGGAAACATATGTATGTGAAAGGAAAACCAAATTCAGGCTTTGAAGTCAAAAGGTCTGGGTTCAAATTCTGATTCTTTCACTTATTTCTTCTGTTTTCCTCTTTAGACCATATAATGTCTATGGGTCTATTTCACCATCAATTTTACCAAATGATAAAATCCCTTCCTACTCTTAGACACTGAATTTTATAGTAGTTTGGGATAGGGAGAGATCACTTACTGTTGGAATGATCAGAGAACTTGAAAACTTTTCTATTTTTTTATTTACTGTTGTACCTTAAATTTTTGTGTGGTAAGACCCACATATAGCAAAGAGCCATATTCCACCATGTAGCATGGGGACATCATGTGGTTCAAAGGAAGGCAGAGTAGATATTGTTTGTATCTTTTCCTTCCACCCTTTTCCAAGAGAGACTTTAATTCCTGTCAAGAAGGGAAGCAGGAGGTGACCTACTTCCAGAGGTCTGTTTCCTCTGAGAGAGAGGGTACCAAAATAGAATTATATTTATCCACTCTTTAAATGTTATTTGTTTAGGAGATGAGGTTTTCAGGTTCAAGCTAACTTCTGATCACTGTTCATTTTTAGGAGGAAAGCAGAAGGACCCAAGATTTATATCCAAGGCTTGATGCCTTTCCTACCAAATACCAATTTCACAATGAACACATTTAGCACATAGCCAAGAAACCCATTTATCCAATTCAATAGCAAAACAGAAATCAAAGAAGATATACATAGAAAAATATATATCAGGCAATACAGAGTATAAGGACTCTCTCACTGAGAGTAAGATAATTCAGGTCAACCAAGAGAGAGTCCTAGACCTCTCCCAAAAGGAAGTTCCTCAAAGTCTCTGGTATAGCAAGATACAAATAGGGGCATGATGGAGACTTCTAGCTCTTTTCATCTCTTCACAGTCTTTTCCTTTAGAAACCTGAAGTAGAGTTGACACCCAAAGCAACTGCAGAGCCCAAAGCAACTGTAGGACAACTCAAAGAAGACTGCAGTTCTCACCCCTCATGCAGGCACAAGGCATTTGATCTCCACCAATAAGGAGAGTCCCATACCAATAGGCTTTGGGCTGGAGGTTACAATTTTTTTTCTGAAGCCAAGCTAAGGTCTTTACCTTAGCCTAGACAGCTCAGGGTAAAAAGGATCACTGTGTGGGCACTGTGCTTCTAGAACTTGAACTGAAGCAAGAGACAAAAAAAGAAATGATCTGGAGTGGGAGGGACAGGGAAAGATCAAAAATTAAAGAGAGAGGATGGCTAGGTAGCCCAGTAAATAGAGCACTGCCCCTGGAGTCAAGAGGACCTGAGTTCAAATCTGGCCTCGGACACTTAACACAAAAACAATTAGCCATGTGACTTTGGGCAAGTCACTTAACCCCAATTGCCCTATCTTCCCCCCTCCAAAAAAAAGCCGAAAAAAAAAATTAAAGAGAGAGTTTCAGGTAAGATCCAGGGTATGAATGGGAATCCAAGTAGGGTGGGGAGCAGACAAGGATTGGAGGGGTTGATCAGGGGCACAACCTGGGGACAGATACTTTGTAAATAATACCATCCAAATTTGAAGAACTTCTAAGGGAGTTGTGAATAAGATCTTAAAAGATTGGTAGGATTGTAATCAGTGGAGAGAAGAGATAAGAGCCTTAATGGGAATAATTTATAGGTAAATCTTACATGTTTTCATAAAGATAAGGATGTTCTGAACCACAAGTTCTCTCCCATATAGGAAATACTATCCAATTCTGTGTGTACTTAGGTCCCTTGGATAACTAGGGATGGAGATATGAGGTCAAAGAAGAAAAAGGAGCCAGGTGCTTTGAATGGAATTATCACCAACAAAGCTAGTGCCAGAGATTTAATTTAAAAATCTTTGGACTCCCTGAAAGTGTAACTGGGGGTGGGAGTGGGGCAGAACACTGGCTACTCTCTCAAGAAATCATAAAATGAAAATTTCCCAGACATGTTAGAACCAGTGAGTGAAGTGAAAATAGAAAGAATCCACCAATTACTAACTGAAAGAAATCCAAAAGGAAAAGTCAAAAAGGAATGTAATGTCAAAGGCAAAACCCATGGTTTTCACATCAATGGAAAAAAATGCAGAAAATATCCAAAAAAAAGTCAAATAGTAAGTAACCACAACTGGGCCATATAAGACCTAGGGAGCTTCTTTCATAAATGAGAGGGTTGAGAAATGAGTACAAGGAGATAGAGTAGAAGCAATGAATATAGAAATTTTTTTTCTAGGAGTTTAATGAAGAAAGGAAGGAGAGCTATAGGATAACAGCTTGAAGAGATGATAATACCACATGAGAGTTGGTTTGGGGTATGGAAGGATGGAAGATACCTGGGTATGTTTTTAGACAGCAAGCAAGGAAGCAATAGCTAGGGAGAGGTTGGACATTGAAGATTAAAGTGGAGAAGATAATTATGGTTGCAATCTGCTGGAAGAGGTGAGTGGGGATGAGGTCAAGGATATATGTACAGGAGTTGTCCCTTGGCAAAAAGAAGGGCCCCTGTTTTCCACAATGCTAGGGATTTGATTTCATTAGAAAATGTATATTTACATTCCAAATATATAATACCTTAGGGTTAAGTTTGTAATTTACTTCCTGAATTCATCATCTATATTGTTCCCCCATCCAGGTGTTCTGTAATATAATTCCACAAAACTATTCCTTTTGTTTGCTTCCTCCCAAGTTCTTTTTAGCAAAATTCCTTCCACATTTTCTAGTTACTGAAAGTTCTTCACACAAGCTTATCTTCTTAATGTCACTCTTCTCCTACCCACTTTTATCTGTTCTCTTCCTTTTGAATAAGGTATATCCTTTTACCTCCAGATTCCAGTCAATCAACTAGAGACATGAAAAAGCACAGTAAAATTCTCTGCCCTCATGCATTCACATTCTAATTGGGGAGATACCATGTGAATAACTAGAACATACAAGAAACATACAGGGTGGATGGAAGGTCACCTCAGAGAGGCAGCATTAATAGCTCAGGGGGTGAGGAAAGACTTCTTGCAGAAGATGGGAGATGAGCTGAATCTTAAAGGAAGCCAAGGAAATAAGAGGCAGACATAAGCAGCACAACATCCCAGGAGTGAGGGATAGCCAGTAGATGGATGGAATGTTGTTTCCAAACAATAGCAAAGAGGCCAGCATAGCTGGATGATAGTGTGTGAAAGGGAGCAAACAGGGGTGGCCAGGTAGCACAGCGAGTAAGAGCACTGGCTCCAGTGTTGAGAAGACCTGGAGATCGAATCCCGAGTTCAGACACTTAGCACCCACCCAGAAACACCTGGCCGTGTAACCTTGAGCAAGTTACTTAACCCCTATTGCTTTAAAAAAAAAAAAAAAGGGAGTAAACATAGAAACACTAGAAAGGTAGGAAGGGGTCAGGTTGTGAAGAGCTTTAGATGCCAATTAGAGGTTGTAGAGGTAATAGAGAATCACTGCATCTCATTGAGCAGGGAACAGGAACATGAGCAGACCTGTACTTTAAGAAAATCACTGGCTCCTTAGTAGAGGATGAACTGGAGAGGAGGACGTAGGCTGAGGCTTGAGGCAGATAAATCAATTAGAAAGCTATTGCAATAGTCCAAACAAGAGTTGATTAGGGCTTAAACTAGGGTGGTGGCTGTGTTAGTGGAGAAGAGGGACTCATGCAGGAGATAGTTTGGTGAAAAAAACAAAGAGTAAGCAAATGATTGGATATTTAGGGTGAAGAAGATGCAGAGAGGATGACACTGAGGTTATTGACCTGGTTAACTAGAGGATGATGATGCCCTAGATAGTTATAGGGAAGTTTGGAAAAAGAGGAGGGTTTGGGGAGAAATATAAGAAGTTCTGATTTGGACATGTTAAGATGTCTATAGAAGTGAGTGAGTGAGACATCCAAAAGGCAGGGCTGGATATATAGATCTGGGAATCATAAGCATAAAGGTGATACTTAAGCCCATGTGATCTGATGAAATCAAGAGAAAAGAGAAGAGAACCCAGGACAGAGTTTTGACATCATAACCCAGGGTTAGTGGGTATGAGCTGAAAGGTGTTCCAGCAAAGGAGATTGAGAAGGTGTGGTCCAACAAGTAGAACCAGAAAAGAGAAGTATAGGGAAGAGGTGAGGCAATCAGCAATGTCAAATAATGCAGACAGATTAAGGAGACTGAACTTTGAGAAAAGACCCTTAGATTTACTAACTTTGAAGGGACATAGGCCTTCAGATTACAGAGTGTTTAGAAGATTGTGAGAGAGGAATTTAGCCCTGAAGGGAAGGAGGGCTAAAATGATAGCTAACAAGACTAATAGGACCAAATGAGACTTTGTCTCCCATGGTAGAGACATGGGTGTGTTTATAGGTAGTAGGGAAGGAGCAGAGATAGATTCTGAAGATTAGAGAGAGAGGAGGATGTTAATAGAGGTTGTCTTCAGGAGGCAATGGCATCATTGGTGTATGTAAAAGGGCTGGCCTTTGCAAGAAGGACAACCTGTTCATCTGAGATAGTAGGTTATAGTACTGGAGACAGTACTATCAACACATCAGGAGACAATAAGAAAGAGACAATGGGGAAAGATATCTGAATGATATGAGATTAGGAGGAGGGAGGAATAAATGACCTCAATTTTATCAGTGAAGCACGAGGTGAGGTTCTTAGCTGAGAGAGTTGGGTAGGGATACGTGGCAGCTGAAGCAGAGTTAGTTAGGCTAGCTAAGCCTGGGATTTGGACCCTGGCTGCCTTGTCCAGTTTGTGTTCTTTCCTGAGCACAGTCAGTAAACTATAATTTATTAAATACCGACTATGTGCTGAGTGCTGTGAATACAAAGAAAATCAAAAAACAGTCCTTGCCCTCAAGAAGACCACAACCTAATGGGGGAGACAAAATACAAACAACTATTTACAAACAAGATACACCCAGTATAAACTGGGGGTAAATCTCAGAGGGAGACTTAAGGAAGATTAAGGAAGACTGAGAAAGGCTCCTTGCAGAAGATGAGGCTTGAGTTGAGAACTGAAGGAAACCAGGGAAGTCAGGAAGTAGAGGTGAGGATGGAGAGAGTTCTGCAAATGGGGAGAAAGCAGTGAAAATGCTCAAACTCAGGAGATGGAGTGTTGTATGTGAGGAGCAGCAAGGAGGCCAATATCACTGGATTGCAGAGACATGGAAGGGAGTGAGGGTGACCAACAGTGTTAAACCCTGCAGAGAAGTCAAGAAGGGTAAGGATTGGGGAAAGATCAGGAAGTGATTTGATGATTAAAAGATCATTAGTAGGGGCAGCCAGGTAGCACAGCGAGTGAGAGCACCGGCTCCAGTGTCAGGATGACCTGGGGATCAAATCCGGGCTCAGATACTTAGCACCACACCCATTAATAACTGGCGTGTAACCTTGAGCAAGTTACTTAACCCCGATTGCTTTTAAAAACAAAAAAAGATCATTAGTAGCTTTGGAGAAAGTTGTTTTGGTTGAATGATGAGGTTGGAAGACAGACTGTGGAGAGTTAAGAAGAGAGTGAGAGAATAGGAGGAAGATGTTACCAATTGTACATGGTCTTCTCAAGGAGTTTGACTATAAAAGGGAAGCAAGATAGAGAACAATAAATTGTCAGGGAAAGATGGATCATTGACAGTTGAGGATAGAGGAAACAAGGGCATGTTTGTAGATAGTAGGGAAGCAGCCAGAAGACAGGAAGCAATTGAAGATTTAGTGAAGAGAGCAGGGATGATAGAGAGAGCAATCTGCTGGAGAAAATGAGATGGAATGGGGTCACTTGTGCTTATAGAGGGGTTAGCTTTGTTAAGGAGAAAGGCTACCTCTTCATGTGAGACTAGGGTAAAGGAGGAGACAGTGGCAGAAAGCACTTTAGTGATGATGTATGGGCTCTGGGAGCCCCCTCAACCTCTCCTTGAGTCCTTGAGGTACAGGCTCTGGGAACCTCCCTTGGACTCTTGATTAAATTGTCTCATATGAGGAGGTATTTGCATGAGGCAATAAGCCTCATATTGTGGCTGGGCCCAGACCTCTAGCCTAGTTACTAACTGCTAACTACTAGCCTAGTTACTAGCCTAGCCCTCCATTGTTCATCTACTTCCCACCCTTGAGCCTATCAAAATATCAGTCCACCCTTGAACTGGCCTAGCCACCATTATCTGCAATCTCCAGCTACTTCCCACCCTCAATCACTCATTGACCTCATTAACTCCTCCTGAAGACCCTCCCCAAACTCCTCCTCTAGAACACCCCGAGATTCCTCCCAGAGCCCACTGTATATAAAGACCCCATCTCACACCATGTGGTGTGAGTGTGGAATAGTGAGAATGCTATGGAATGCCATAGAATAGTGAGAGCTCCATCTAATGACCTACCTAGCACAAACTTACTTTGTGTCTAATGAAAGTGAACTTTCAATAAACTTTACTTTTCTTTGGCTAAGAAAACTTGAGTGGAATTCATTCAGCAGGACCCAGCAGGTTGGTATTTTGGGGTCTCCAGAGCAACCCTAAACCTCTTAGTGGATAACCTCTTCATTTTTATGGTTCCCTGACCAGGAAACACTACTAATCTCAAGTTCTTCTTCAGCCAGGACTGAAAGGGATATAAGCCTCTCTTTCCCTAGTACCTTGGAGTGCAGTTTTTTTTTTTTCCGTTTTGTTTTGAGTTTGTGTGTGTGTGTGTTTATTTTTTGGGGCCTGACCTCTTAGGTCCCGTTAGGTCAGACAGCTAGGAGGCTGTTTTGTGCTCAGCCTGACCTCAGGTTTTTGGTCCTGTTTGGTTATTTTGGGGAACATGGATGGACATATGCTCAGTTTCTGAAGAATGGAAGACAGACGCCCCATCTGGAAGTGTAAGCCATATTCTTTCAATTCTCTTGGCGCTAGGGAACTGGGAAAACTTCAGGTACTTTTTTGTGGGGGGTTTTTGTTTTGAGGCTTCCTCTCAAACCTTCCTTTATGGAGAAAGGGACTTCCAGGCCCTATGCCTGTAGCTCCCAAAAGTATGCCTTTGGGTTGTCTTTTACAACATTGGAAAAAATTTAGTTTCTCTGGAGATCTTAAAAAGGAAAAGTTGGCTTTTTTTGCAACACTGTTTGGCCTAGGTATAGCCTAAAAGATGATGAATCGTGGCCTGTTTTGGGGACTTTAAAAGAGAATACTCTTGCAGTTAGAATCATACTGTTGCAGAGAAGAAAGATGGATAGAAATTGCCTACTTAATGGCTTTTGTTGAACTTTCTCAGAACAAGGTTCTCAGGAAAGACTGAGATGCTTGAAGCTAGAGCCCCTCCACAGAGGGGCAACAGGGACCAATTAAATGACCCCCTTCCTATGGTTTTGGCTCCAGCCCCTCCCCCCTCAGCAACTCAGGTCACTGAGGCAACTCCCCCAGCCCCTTCTGCTGCACCCCAACCCTTTTCCGCTAGCCCAACACCCCTCATTTTCTGTCTCCTACATCCAAATCTCCTCTTCTGCATTAGTATGAGATGAAAAACCAAAGAAGGAGCTTTTCAGGAATAGTCTCAATTTTTTCAGTGAAATATAAGGCAAAGTTCTCAGTTGAGATGGGTAGGGAAGAGGGAAATGTGGAAGGTTTGTGGAGGAATGAAACATTCTGGAAAAGCCACTTGGGTGAGTGGGACAGTGAATTGCTTATGGAGGTATAAAAGGATTGCCTTGCCAGTAAGGTTATATAACATAAATTTATAGTGAAACCAGGCAGCATGGTTTTGTGATTTTCCTCTAGCTTCTAACTTCATGATTTCATCTAATGAGTAAGGGTGAAGGCAGCAAATGATGGGACCGAATGGTAATTTTGATATAGACACTTCCAGCTTCAAATCCATCTTTATAAATTGGAAAGGATGGAACTTCTGGGTCCCTTAGCCCAAGCTTCTCCAAAGAAGGAGTTTCTGCATCAGAAAGGATGACTCCAACTCCTGGTCTGATTTTCCAGAAGGCAAGGACTTTGTGGGAATAGTTTAGACAGGGCAGAGCCAATGTGAAACGAGAGAAAATGATTCAAGATTATTGTGAACTGCTTCATGTTCTGGTGATTAAGTCTTGACCTCCTGGGAGAGCATAATAGTAACAAATTATTGCTACTTATTTACATTTTATGTCAATGTGCATTTGTGAGTCCATTGTGTTTCATATCTTTTGTGTTTACTTACATTGTACATTGAGTACTTTTCTATTCCCCCTATCTTGGGAAGGCTGTAGACTTGAGAGAGTCAAATCAGCTATATTCTCCCAGAGCGCCAAGGTATATGACATAAAAGAGCCAGAATCTATAGGATCCTAGTCCTTTTCTTTGGAGATCAGGCTCCTCCAGTTTTAAATATTGTTTGCATTCATGGATCCAGAACCAAAAGGGGCCTCTTGGTGGAGAGGGAGTGGGATAACTCCCAAGCCCCCTTGAGTTCTGAAGTAGTTCTTAGTGTTACATTGTCAAGATAATACTACACCTTCACAGAGCAATGCAGTCCCTTTCTTGACCAGGAAACTATTATAATAAAGCACAGAGCCTCTATGGCATTTTATTGTGGTTAACACTAACCAGACCTTCTCAATGAGCCTTACATGAAATATATTAGGTGGAGCGTTCCCAGTCAAGGCCCAGCGTCTGCACAACCAGTTTATCTGCCCCATTGGGCAGATAGGTTGGTCAAAATGGAACACTGATTACTCAGTTTGGACAGCACAAATAGCAGTGATGGAAAATTCATCTGACATGGCTCTGTGCCATCAGGTAAAAATAAATCCTAATCACTCTGAGAACTGCTTAGCTCATTTCTGCTAATTAAATAAATATTTTTATCATGCCGTCTCATTCCCAGGCTGTCGGTTGGCCCTGGATTTCTGGCACACCACTGCAGCCTTCTCCCTGAAAGGCAACAAAGAGACCAGACAATAAATAGAATTCTTAAAGTAAGAATGAGACCACAGTCTCCAAAACAGGAGTTAAGAGGCAGATGTACTCACCCCCTTAGGCAAATGTAGTATATTTTGTTAGGATATGTAGCCAGAGAATTTTTTTTAAAGGCAAACACTTGTTGAATACTCTTAATAAAGGGATATCATTTTTATTCAGGTAAACCAATGAAAATTGAAATTTAACAACTAAATATTTTTCAAATTATTATGCTTTACTTTAGAAATACAACCTTCAACATGAGACATAGGATATATGTGTTGCCCATGTAGGTTTTATGTATGTCCACGAGTTGTATAAATGCAGTTCATGGCGAGATATGAATTAGATATCTTTGGAATTTCTACCATCCCTCTCTAAAAAAGATGCTGATTCTACCAGGAGGGGAACAAAAGATTTGGGGTCATCTGGCTGGTCAGTCTGCTCCCCTCAGAGCAAACTTTTGGACTTTAGACTTTGGACTAAAATATCCTATCTGCCCCTCCTCCCAAATAAGCCACTTTCCTGGTCATTATCTCTTAAGAGGAAGAACAGCCCCAAGCTATATCTAGATTCTAGAGGTTACCAAACTTATTTGGCCTACAGCCCCTTTTAAAAAAAATTGCTCAGCACTGAAGAGGTTACCCATAAAAAGGGTTAGGGTTGCTCTGGAGACCCCAAAAGAATTCGACTCAAGTTTTCTCTCAGCCAAAGAAAAGTAAAGTTTATTGAAAGTTCGCCTGCATAAGACACAAAGTAAGTCTGTTAGGTCATTCTATGGCACTCTCAGACATTGAGACAAGATGAGGTCTTATATATATATACAGAAGACTGTGGGAGGAATCTAGGGATGGTCTAGAAGAGGAGTTTGGGGAGGGTCTTCAGGAGGAGTTAATGAGGTCAATGAATGATTAAGGGTGGGAAGTTGCTGGAGGCCACCTGGAGACCACAGACAATGGTGGGCTAGGCCAGTTCAAGGGTGGATTGATATTTTGATAGGCTCAAGGGTGGGAAGTCTAGTAACAGAGGAATGCCAGAGGTTTGGGCCCACAATGTAAGGCTTATTGCCTCATCAAGTGAGATGACTTAATCAGAGTTCAAGGGGGGCTGTTCCCAGAGCCTGTAGCTCAAGGACTCAAGGAGAGCTAGAGGGGGCTCCCAGAGCCCATATCTCATCAAGCACCACCTTAGAAATGTACTTTCTTTAACCTTTTAACTTTTCAAAATCTGTGTCATTTTAAAAAAATATATTTTTAAAGAATGATGCATCTTAAATTTAACAATTTATTATAAATTTGTGGGGTTTTTCTTGTATTGAAATTTTGATGACACAGTATTGCATCATGTCCATATAGTACCATATGGTAAACAAGTCATTACACACACATTCTTGCCAATGCATATTGGACTTCCCCACAATGTGCAACATGCTTGGCTACCAATACTTACTTGTTAAGACCTGTCTGATTGATTATAACTTGCATTTTGGGGGCGGCTAGGTGGTATTGTGAGTAGAACACTGGCCCTGGAGTCAGGAGGACCTGAGTTCAAATCCAGCCTCAGACACATAACACTTACTAGCCATGTGACCTTGGACAAGTCACTTAACCCCAATTGCCTTGCCTTCCCCCTTCCCAAAAAAAAACGCTTGCATTTTTATGTTTGCTTAGAAAATAATGTAATCACTTCTACTTTAATTCTGGTACACAACAGATGCAACATGTATGAACAGTTTTCAAATTTTTCTTATTTTCTTTCCTTATGCTTCCACCACCGCCTCATTTTTATTCAATGCCCCATAATTGCACATGAGGCTACTACCACCCCTTGGATTGTTCCAGCATCCCTCCCTCTACCCCCCCCCCCTCCACAATATTGCCCACTTTGGGAACACAGAAGTTTGACTCTCTTCCCACCAAATGCTAGTCACATAAAAGACTGTCACAAATAGTGATTACCTAGCTAGATGACACAATGGATAGAATGCTAGGGCCTGGAATCAGGTTCATCTTCCTGAGTTCAAATCTGGTCTCAGACACTTACTGTGTAACCCTGGGCAAGTCACTGTCTCAGTGTCTTCATCTATAAAATGAGCTAGAGAAGGAAATGGCAAATCACTCCAGTATATTTACCAAGAAAACCCCAAGTGGGGTCATGAAGATTGAACACAACTAAAAAACAACTAAACAACTATTTATCCAAGTAGAAAGCAAACAGAACTCAGAAGTTATACAGATCAGAATATATGAGACAATACAAAGAGTAGATAATCTCTCACTGGGTACACTTAGCATAGTGCCTAGCACATGACAAACAGAATAAATACTTCTTGACTGGCTGAGTGAATAAGATATTTCTGATTATTGGAGAGAGTACCTGATTTCACCCAGTGGAAATTCTTTAAAAAGGAAAGCTAGAAATTAGGGACATGTCAGTACATTAGCTCCTGTGCAGTGCTCTCTCTCTCTCTATCTCTGTCTCTCTCTCCCTCCCTCAAAAGGTGCCCTTTCCTGAAGCCAAAAGCATGAAGAAACTTTTTCTCCAGTGCTCCCACCAACTCTGACCCTCATGCAGGTATGTAGTGTCAAGTAATCATTCTCTCCATCAATCAGGAGAATCTTTAAAAAAAAAAAAAGAACCAGTGTTTAGAAGCATATCCTGTATGCATCCCACTTCTCCATTCTCATTGCCTGCTGGACTTCCAAAGACACACTTATTCTTGCTCACAAACCTGAGCATTTTTTATAAAGCAGTATCATAATACAAGCTCATGGGAAGTGAGGAAGGGAGGGAGGAGTAGAGCGAGGGAGGGAATGAATTCTGATCTGGGCTTGACTTATCCCAGTCCCATGGTAGTTTAGATTTGATATTAGAACAAAATGAGATACTCATAGGTCATTCAGCAGTTAATGAAAAGAAATTTACTTAGCAGTAGCAGGAAAAGGCTATTAAACTAAACTAGGCATTGAGGATACCTCAATCAATAGATTCACCTGAAGAAAAGCTCCCTCACCTGAGTTGTCCATTATGATCTACCAGTCAAGCATTAGAAATGGTTCCTGTAGCATCTCATGGCTGTTTTATACTCAGGAGATGAGAAAGTCATGTCAACAGCTTGAGCCATTAGTCTTCTAAGCCAACCAAATCTTAAAGATGTATAGTCCAATTTGCGTGGGATCAGGGATTAAGATATTTCTCCTACCATGCTCCAAGCTTGGTGGTAAGGTCCTTAAGGTCTCTTCAACCTCTTAAATTACCTTAGGGATGTTACTGGTCAACCCTGACCTCCTAAATTCAAGAAGCCTGAGACAGGTATCTCTAAAAGAGAAAGAGAAAAACTAAAATAGAAACATAGCAAAAAGAAAGCCAATCAAGCAAGGTCATAAGTCCCTGAAGAAGCGGCTAAATCTGGGAGAATCTCAGAAATTACCAAATTGCAGATCTAAACAATCAGGTCCATATGGCGAGCCATCTCAGATCTTTGCAGCGTATAGTAGGTCTCTCAATGTAAAAAGACTACCTCAAGCACAAGCATCATAGGGCTATAGCAAAGATGACAACACTTCCAGCAATCACCAAGCCTCACCACAAGTGAAAGAAAGTTGTCCTATGTGCGTACCTACTTAGTGTTCCCTGGCCCATCACACAGGACCTCCTCCCCCAGAAACTTCATGAAGGGAAGGAGGATACAAAATCTTCACCCCATGAGAGGTCTTCTGTGTAAGCTGGTTAGATACTTTCAACTCCTCGTTGCCAGAAAGCAAGCCCTCTCCCCTTTATCCTCTAAGCCCTCCCTCTGGGGGAGTTGTGCAATGATCCCTGGATGCTGTACTGAGAGCAATATGAAGGGACAGTTCTACATTATAGTAAGTAGTGGCCCTCAGTGAGCTTGCTTTTTCCCACTGCACACACTAATGTGCATTCTTCTGCCACTACACAGTCTACAGGGAGCCTCTCCAAGGTCAATGAGGCCCATGTCTTAACTAGCTGACTGCTGCTGAGATGCACACCCGCCTGAGGCGAGTTCTGCTGGGTTCCATATCTGTGCCTGCCACGGCCCAGCCGCTGCCTCCAGGACCTACATCTCTGCCCATAGCCCCTGTGCAGCTGCCACTGGAGCCCATATCTCTGCTGCCTCCTCTGCCAGGGTCTACTGCTACCTCTTTTGCCAGGACAGAAGCACTGCCTTTACCAGGGCCTAAGCTCTTCTGTCATGCAGGGACAGAATGTTGTCTGAGCACTATTGTACTGCCACTGTTAGGGCCTGACTCTGCCCCTCTGCTGAGGCCAGGTACACTAGACTAACATGATATTACTGGTGAACTTGAAAAAACAATTACATGTATACTTAGGCAGTACTACTAGAGACTGCCCATACAAAGCGTGTTTGGCATTAGTATTTTTGTTTAAGGGTTTCTGCCTCTTACTTGTCTACCACAATTGATGAGATGAGGGATGGCCACACTGAACGAAACAAGCAACTCCAAAAAATTTTGGCTAATCATATCAGGGTTGGAATTTCCTGTCTTTTTTTTGTTTGTTTGTCAGCAACATGGTCTTTTCATTCGATCTTTTCCCTTTTAGGTGCAGTTTCCTAAGAATAAGGTCCTAAGTCCCTCCCCTGAAGGAATCTTCTTTATTCCTTAGTAAAAGCTGACTCAGGCCCTTGGATGAAGCTGATAGCTCCAGCTACATAGCCAATGAATAAAGATTCCTCCCAACCATGTGGTAGAGCAAGATAGAAATGCCCACAAATTCTCCAGTTTCCATACTCCCAGAAGCAGTTCCTAGCCTTTCCATGTAGAGAGATATTATCTCAGGAAATCTAGACATGTGCCAGACCCCACTACAATAGGATTGTTGATGTTATTGTGATAACTAGCTAATTTCCTTTTGTTAGGCATGTTTTGCTTTGTTGTTTCTGATTACTTGCTGTGCATGATGGATATGCAGGTACTCGAGATATGACTGTACTTTGCCCTACATGTAATTTAGATATGTCACTGAAGTATCTTGTCAGCTGATGCTTTGTATAGTGCCATGTCATTTTTACTAATATACATTTGGTTTGGGGGTTTTTTGTTTGTTTTAGACAGTACTCTAAATGAGTTACCTGAGATGTCAGGAAAATCACCCTTATTTAAAACATTAACGTGTTAATGTTATGTATTTATAGGTTTCAAGCTTACCCTAGATGATTTTTGCAAGAGATTGCAAAAAGTTTCAGTTCAAAGGAGGAATGTCACCCCATCCCTGCCTAGGTGGAATCAGGTCAGTTCCCTAAAGGACAGAACTGTGATACTGCATATTGTGAACACAAAAGGAGAAGGGACTTCTTTAAATTTGGAGAGCCCACTGGGATAAGCAGAAAAGTGATCAAAAGAGGCAAGTGTGAACCTTTGAAAGGAAGACTAAAGATCTCCCCTAAGCTGCAGACATGTGGAGAGATTAACCCTCAACATCTCCCTTGATTCCCAGTTACTGCAAGTAACTAGTAATAAGACTAGTAAGAGTAGATGCTCTCTCTTCCCCTACCAGAAAAGGTTAATCTCTTTCCTCGGCTGACCCAAGATCTTACCTAGATTCCAAAGAGCTCATTTACTCTTGAATATTCTGTCATCTACTCTAACCTATATAACTTCCTCAATTTCTGTTTACTGTTGTTCACTTTGATAACAAATTTTATTAGTTACTCACAATTGTCATTTGTATGACCAGTATTTATTGGGAGGGAGCTAAATTGGTGAAATTAAGTGAAGTGTTACCTCCCCTTAAGAAGGATGAGAAGTTCCTTTTAGTCTAAACCCTTATCATACCACTAGACTACAAATATCTAATATGAGGTGGCTAGATATAAATCTAGCCCAAACCCCCTTCTTCAAGATAGATAAGGGAAGGAGTGGCTGCTGCCCAGCCACTGCTCTCCTTGTATGACCCAGGGGAGTGAAGTTGTATGAAGTTGGCCATGAAAGGGATTCTTTGTAGAGACAGCTTAATATAGCACTTCCACTATGCCTGCTACAGCACTGGGCTGGGCATGGAGCTTGTTTACCTAATTGTTCAACCTCCATTTTGAGGAAATTCCCAAGCCAGCCACGCTCACAACATTCCTTCCCTGGCTTCACTTACTCTAGACTTTTCTATCATGTTCCCTTCTTTCCTCCCTACCCCCTCAACTCCAACTCTCAGCTCCTTTTTATGTATTGTCATTCTCCATTAGAATTTAAGCTCCAAGGGCAGATTTCTTTTTTACTGTATTATTTTCCTAGTGCTTAGTACAGAGCCTAGACATAGTAAGTGCTTGATAAATGCTAGGTGATAATTTCTCTTGCTCCCTACAAAGATGAAAATTATAGTGTCCCTTGGAGATGGGGTAGGCCAGATACCAGACCAGACATCTGTCTATCCATGCTACATATGGGCTACTCATATTTATACTAAATAGAAGCATCCACACATCCTTATTAAAATTATATGCAAAGGAAATATGAAAGGCAAGAAAGTTTATAAGAGAAGGAAGATATTATTTATAAGTTGGGAGAGGGGGACCAGATCATAAAAGGGATAGTCCCTGAAATATGTATGCCTTGAAGGAAGAGATTGCAATGGGAATGGGAATTTGAAGATCTTCCCTGCCCCTTAATAGACTCAGGGGAGTTTGAAGACCTACCCTGCATTAAAAGTAAACTCTTCCCCCCTGTGGGGTGGTGGAAGGAGTTTGCTGAAGGAAAGCAGAGCCCACAGGAAGCTGGGAATCAGAGCCAGAGAGACAGTGGGAGAGAGAAGAGGTTGAGGCAAGGAGATAGAGAGGTTTGTGAGTAAATGTTGATCTAATGTTGCTTTGTGGGAAGGCTAAAGGATGCTCTATGGCTGTCAGTGTCATTATGGCTTCTGAACATCTTTGGTACTATGATGGTATCAGCTTACTGGTTTTGGGATTCGGTTTTCTGGTGTCTAAATGTTTCAATTCTGTCCTCTATATGGAAAGTTTGGTATATTTTGTGATTGAATGTCATGTGATATTTATAGTCATTTTCTTTATCGTGATCATGGATGCTATAAATATGGTGTTGGCACTACAGAGATGGAGGTAAAATAAGCAACCATTAGAAATGATTTATTAAATAACTACTATGTGCCAAGAGTTATGTATAGTTCCCAGAGCAGTATGCACAGCCATTGGGATGATCCTATATATCTTGCTCTAAAGAGTACATATCCCAGGCCCTTTCTCCTTGGACTCTGTCTATTGCTTTTATTCTTATAGGCCAGAAATAGTATCTAGGTACAGGATATAGCACAATACTTACGGTGGTTTGAGGCAACATCACCCTCTCCCAAGAATGTCTTTGCTTCAGAGGTCCTGCTGGTTTCATGCACATTTAGTAGAGTTTGTATTGTCTTCCCTGGCATGACCCCTTTCCCCAGGGCTCACAAGCTTCAAACCTGTCATATTTATTTTTGTATCCTCTCTCTCCCCCTCACCCAGGACTGAGTCCTGCCCAGTTCCACATCATCTGATGACACAACACAAAAAGACCAGTCACACAAGAAAAGACAATTTGCAAAAGATTTGAGAGTTTTAGTAGAATTCAAGCTCAAATTGAATAAACAGGGTAATATGGTAACAACAAAGGCCAATTCAATCTTGGACATCCTTAAAAGAAACATAGCTTCCAGGAATAAGGAGGTGACAGTCCTGCCCTTGTCAAACCACACCCAGAGGATTGCACTCAGTTCTAGGCATTACAGTTTGAAAAGGACATTGATAGTCTAGAAAGCAACTAGAGGAGGGTAACCAGAGGGTCTTGAATCTATTCCATAAAATGTGTTGGAAGAATTAGCGTTATTTAGTTCAAAGGAGAGAAAACTTAAGGAGAGTGATGGCAATTGTCTTCAAGTGTTTGAAGGGCTTGTCATGTGTGAAAATGATTAATATTGTACTGTTTGGCTCCAGAGACCATAAGAAACAATTGGTGGAAGTTGCAAATGGTAAATTTAAACTTGAGTTCAGGGGGAAAATACTTCCTAGTAATTAGAGCCGTCCTGAAGTGAGATGGGCTCTTAGAGAGTGACACATTCCCCTTCTCTGGAGATCTTTAAGTAGAGACAGGGTGACCATTTTGGGGGGATACTATAGGAGGATCATAAATCTGGAACTGAAAGAGACCTTAGATGCCATCTAGTCCAATCCCCTCATTATACATATAAAGAAACTGAAATCTAGGAAGGTTAAATGATTTGGCCAAGGTCACACTTCAGAGGCAGGTTTTGAACTCACATCTTTTGACACCAGAGCCAGTGCTCTTTCAAATGCACCATATTTTCTATATGGGTTGGATTTGTATGCATTGGTTTGAATCCTATCTCTTCCACTATCTGAATGACTTTGGGCAAGTTGACCTATCTGGGTCTTAGTTTCCTTAGCTTTCAAATGAGGGAGTTGGAATGGGTGACCTTTAAGACCCCTTATAGTTCTGTCTAGGAATATACAAAGTTCAGGGTTTTTCATCTAATATCCAGCCTTCTGTGAGTCAAACATCAGAAGGAGACTGTATTGTATTTACTCCACTCCTTGACTTGCTTCTAATAGGAACAGCTGTTGGGGGATAAAACAGCTGAACTTTAACTTTACTGGAATACTTCATTCAGAGTGTCCTTTATGGGACACCCTGGATCTAAAAGAAACTGTGGGCACCCATCTGCCTGCTAGATATTTTATCATATATTATTTTTTCATTTTGCTGATTCTGTTTTTTCAAAATTGTAACCACTACATCAGAGTTAAGAACCTTTTTTATATCATGGACCCATTTGGTAATCTTCTCAGAATGATGATGATGATTCAGTATTAAAGGAAATTTAATTTCCTTTAATTTCCGTTAACAGCTAGTGAAAATAAAGATATAATTGTTTTTTTTTTCAATCCAAGTTCATGAACCCTCTGAAATCCATCCTCGTGGGGCCATGGATTCCAGGTGAAGAACCCTGCACTAAGGGTTCCAATAGGTTAGGTTTGCTGCCTGATGAGGTAGAAATAAGTGCATAGGCTCACAAAAATTCGGCCCTTGGAAGTATAATTGTGAAACATTTGAATAGCTCAGGATGATACTGCCAGTTAGAAAGAAAAATCTTCCTAACAATGGGCTAGGCTGGGGGGAGATCCCAGAAATATGAAAGACCACTCTCCCCTGTGTAGTTCCTTACTGTCCTCTAGTACTGTGGACAAAAGGAAATTCAAAGGAAAGGCCAACCATAGGTGTTTCAGGCGTAAGACCACAACCTCAGATGTAGTCTGACAGAATTTAAAAACAAACCCTAGAAATGGGTGCCAATTGTACCCATCTTAAGTAAGGCCAAGGAAAGGAATAAGGATATCCACCCAATTCTTAGTCTTAGACCTTCTTCAAGTCTTAGACCTTGCCACTTTAGCTTTTGGCGTCCTGGTCCCCCTACAGGAGGTGCAGATGTTCCCATGGCTGCTGCCATGCTTGCTTCATGTGTTGGAGAAATCCCATTCCCTCTTTCCTTTCCTCTTGTTCTCTTTCTTCTCTCAAGAGATTCTTAAAACTTCCGGTTATAGGGGAAAGCCCCACCCTCTAGTGCTCATTTCCCATTACCTTCCATTCTTCCCATGTTAGAACAAAATAGAATTCCCAGGGTCTTTAGAAACTTAGTGTTTCTAAACCCCCTAAAAGACATCCAGGACTGTTATACAGCAAAATACCATATACTATCCAAACATGTATGCCTTTTCCCATGAAAGCCTGACTCCATTATGCCAAGATCACATGAACAAGAATCAATTAAATTTTGCAATTTGGGAGGAGGTAGTTTCTATGAGGTAGGTGTTGTTCAGTCATGTCCGACTCTTCGTATTCTTGGCAAAGATACAGGAGTTATTTGTCATTTCTTTCTCTAGCTAATTTTACAGATGAGGAAACTGAGGCAAACAAAGTTAAGTGACTTGCTCAGGGTCACACAACTAATAAAGTCTGAGGCCAGATTTGAACTCAGGAAGATATGATAACAATCATACCTACTTAGATTAGTAAGATTTATGGTCCTCCAGGGAGAGGCAGAGCTAGGAGATAGGCTTCCCACTGTTTGGGAACCATAGAGAACTTGGCACTTCTTCGGCCCTCCCCAGTACATAACTGTCTGGGGGCCTGGGACTTCTCAGAGCTTGATAAAATAGGATCAGGTAAGTGACTAACAATGCTACTAGCAACCCCTGCTGGTTAAACATGGCTCACAGACTTTAGCTGGGGTAGTTAAAAGGAGAAAAGTAGCATTGAGTTGTGAATAGAGAGCTGACCTTGAGAACAAGGGAGAGCTAGGTTCAAATCCTATTTCTGAAATACATTGCCTGTGTGATCTAGGGCAAATCACTTAACTTCAGTGCTCTAGGCAACTCTCTTAAATTGCAAAGAAGGTGCCAACCTTCATCAGCAGAGGGAATTTCCTCATGTGGGAGTTCCCTATAGCAACAAAATCACATGTCCTATCTCTTTCCCTTTCACTATTTAAGGAGAAGGAAGAATATCTACTATTGAACATACTATCGAGACCAATCTTCCTTTGGGAGCAGAATTGTCTTTTCCTGGGGGAGAGAAACTCAAAAAAACCTGACAGCCTGGTAGGGGCATAACTGCAGCTATGTAAGGAATCCTCCCTTGTGTCCTTTTCTATGAGCTGATCAGTCAATGAAATAAAATGGGAGTGGGATTAGCAGATCATAGTGTACCTATATCTTCTCTTCCATCCTTTATTACCCTCAGAATCTTGTATGCTGTGGCTGTGGTTGGTATTCTTTTTTTTTTTTTAAAGCAGGGATTTTAGTTCACCAGAAAGGCAAGATTGTGAGTAATCTAACATACAGATTGTTCTCTAGAAGTCTATTTGAGGAATCTAGTCATTCTGAAATGGCACTTAGGGAGTAGATTTTTATAACCATGGATGCCAGTATATTTTAGAAAAGCATCCAAAACCCAAGTATTTACTGAGAGGGAGGAACCTAGGAAGAAACTGACTTAAAGGGCTTTAGTGATTAAAATAATGACCTGTCAAGGATTCATGACTTAGTTCTTTGGGAGAATCCCCTATTTCAGCAAATGTTTTGGGCAAAATTCTGGGGCACCACAACCCCTACAACCAACATAAGGTAAAACTTTGGGGAGCCCCTTCTCTTTCATACATACTTCTTAGGAGCCACATTTCTGTGATTTCTTTTCCCTCTCAGTAATTTGCTCCCTTAGGCCATTAAGACTTCAGTCTGTTTTTCTATATATTTCCTGTCTGTCTGTTTGTTTGTTTTTGTGGGGGGTGTCATCTGTGTTCTCTTTTGCAACATGGCTTATATGGAAATATGTTTTGCCTAACTGCACATGTGTAATCTATATCCATGTGCTTCCCTTCTCAAGGAGTGGGGAGGGAAGGAAGGGAGGGAATTTGGAACTCAAAAATTATTTTTTAAAAAGATGTTAAAATTGTTGAGTAAAAACTAAAAAAAAAACATGACTTCAGCTTTTTCTCTGAGATTCTCCCCCTTGGAGATGGTAGACAATTGTGTAAGAAGCTTGGGTTACTGATTAGACTTCCATTTTATAAATTTCTATTAAGTCAATTAAGTGCTAACCAGTTGCCCATGTTTTAATTGATAAATTTTCACCCACCCTTCTTTTATCACCCATCCTCACTGCCCTAACCCCACCATGGCTACAGTGTACCTTCTACTCTCTAGACTTTGAGCTGTCCCACTACTCTCATACCTCCTAAATCCCTCAGCTTCTTCTGCACCTGTCTCCTATTCATCAGCTCTTCTGCCTTCTTTAGGAAGATAGGAAGCTTATAGGGGTATATTACTCTTCCCTGCAGGCTTGCCAATCTTTCCTCATCATCTCAAGATATGGAGTCATTCTCCACTCCCTTTCCCAACTCTCTTAGGGAAAAAAGAATTCTGATTTTATGTTTCTGGGAGATAAGGAAAGCCACATTTCTGTGATTTCTTATACTAAGAACGTCTTATACTAATGGCTTGTATGTATTTGTATAATACTTTTAAGTTTACAAAGCACTTTCCTAACAACAATTCTGTGGAGAATGTAGTGTAAGCATTATTATCCCTTTTTTATAGATGAGAAAACTGAAGCCCAGAGATGTGAAGAGATTGACCATAATCACACAGCTAATAAACATCAAGTCAGGTTTTAAAACCAGATTACCTGTCTCCAAATCAGCCCTTTTCTGCCATACCAAGCTGCCTGTGAAGACAACAGGATATATCTCACTCTATTCCTGCAAAGAAGAAGAAGGTGGATTAGAGATGTTGAAACTTGATAATGCCAAAATTGCTAAAGACTGAGCAAATGCCCCAGAAAGGATACAGTACTCTCCCTGGGCCCCTCCATTTTCCTTCCTTTTGACTCTGAGAAGTTGTTTCTAGGGCAAGACTTTGCTATATCTGTCCTAAGAACATTTAACCTAGAGGGTGATCTATCACTTTAAAGACCAAATTTACATGACAGTAATCAAATCCTATAATCTCCTGGTTTACCAGTTCTTCCACCATTTCCTGCCAGTCCATCCCCTAGTCTGAGATCCACTTGTCTTACAAAACTCTTGCCTCCTTCACTGTGTTTATTTAGTGAGAAGGAAGCAACATAGCATCACAGAAAGAGCCTTGGACTTGGAGTCAAAGGGTATAAATTCTAAATCTGGAAAGGACCTTAGAAATCATCTCACCTAACTTCTTCATTTTACCTTTCAAGAAATTGAGGCCCAAGAAATGAAATATACTACCCAAGATCACCTGAAGGCAAGACACATTATATATAATTTTAAAGTTTACAAAATACAGCCCTTCAAAGTTAATATTGCAAGTATTATTATTCCTATACTTTCAAAAAATATATATCTGTGATTTCATCAGTATAGGGAATTCTTGGTGAGGAAGTACCTCCTACCAAAGCAGATCAGCAACTATTCTGCAACTTGTAGTCCTAGAGCACGTTCCATGGGGGCACCAAGGGAGTGCCCAGGATCATACAGTCAGTATATATTAGAGACAGGTCTTGAAACCAGCTTCTCTTACTTCTGAGGACACCTTTCTGTCCACTATGCTATTCTCTTCTTGTGCTGCAGATGGATAAACTGAGACTAGAAGTTAAGCGACTTACAAATGACTTACATCAGATAGATGATGGATAGATGGACAGAGCGTTTATTAGTTGTTTTACTATGTAACAGGCTAGGTATCAGAGCAAAGATTTGAATTCACGTCTCCTGATTTCTGATCCAGATTCTCTCTGTTACATTACACTGCCAGTAACCAATAGAAAGCAGATCTGGGAAGCAAACCTAGGCCCTCTAACTCCAAAATCCAATCCTCTTTCCACTATATCACATTGTTTTCTCCGAGTCAGAAGACTGGAGTGTGAATCATGGCCTTACCTATTATTAGCCAAATTACTTAATCTCTCAACTGTAGTTTCATCTTCTGTAAGATGGAGATAATATCTATGCTAAGTACTCCACTGGGTTGTTTTGAGGACATGAGATCCTCATCTGTATTAAAGGGTTGGCAAACTTTAAAGTGTTGCGAAAGCTATTATCATCAACATAGAAAGTCTCTTGGAAGCTTTCTATCAGACACTGGTTCACAAGCACAGACACATCCAGCCACCTCATATTATTAGTCAAGATAGTGAGGTCAGCTTCCACACTGGGGGGAGTGGCAAACACAACTCCAGAGTTTATCTTCTTTCTAAAGCTAGGCAAGTTCTTTGACTACTGGGTCAAGGTCAGGAAAAGAAAGCCCTTTTGAGAGAAGGAAATGAGTTACCTGCCTTTAGGCCCTTTTTTTCAAGTAGGGTAGGAGACCTGCATACTTTACCATCTTCAGTAAGATGGAGTAAAACCTGAACTCTTCAATACAGAGATGGGAGCCAATGGTCTTAAAAGCAACTATTTTTTTTCCTATTAAAAGCAAAAATGGTTGGGGTGAAGAGAGCAGAGGTGGAGTTGGGTTTTAAAACAAAGCATAAACTGAGCTTTCACTAGTCTCACATCACCTGGCAGTACAACACAGAAATGCCAGTCTCAGAGGAAGAGGGTGGAACATCCACTTTGAAATGGAGCCCAGACTATCTCCTCCCTGTGCACAGATTACCAGGCACAGGATGCTGAGGGTACAAGGCAGAGAACTTGGCTCCACTAGCTTGTTTCCATTAGACATGGATGGTACTGGGGGAGAACACAGCTAGAGTTAGAAAAAGCTCAGTGTGTGAGGAACTCCAAGATTAGACTTCAGTCCAGGTTCATGGGGCAAATTCAGTTCTGCTATGATTGGAGGCTCTCATCTTCAGTGTCTGTCATAGGACACAAAAAAAGCCAATTTTGCTCTTTGGGTGAGAGAGGGAATTGTATAGTCATAGAGGTTTTTTATCTGGAAAACTCCAGGTCTGGGAATACTTATTCTGACATTCAAACTTTACATAACTTAACCATATTTAATTCTGGGGAAGGGAGAGGAAAAAGGCATTTATTACGTGCCTATATTTGCCAGGCACTGAGCTAAGCCCTCTCCCCTTTAATATGGTTGATTGGTTTGTCTCTGAGTGTATTTGGATAGGTTTCATCACTATCACCCCTCTTCAATTCCGAACTAATCTCAGACACAACAAAGTGAAAATATTCTGTGTGCTTCTCTCAGAAGAGGGGGCTGATCAGCTCTCTGTGGACTTTCACTGATAGTGCTAGGGACAATTCAGGGATACATAGATGCACTATCTCTAATGTAGCCCATAGCTCAGGAGATCCTAAAAAGGTAAGGAGATCTGGGTTCAAACAGACTCAGATGTATACCAAGGTGCCCCTCTCTTCAATGAAGGAAAATGTAGCTTTTCTCTCTGAAACTCTAGGGATACCTCTGTGACAAAAGTTAGGCATGCTTCATCCCTAGGGTATCCCCAAAAGGGAAATATAACAGGGTAGGGTTTTTTTTAAAGCTATTTAGTGTACAATATGGCTATCAGAAATAGAACAGCTATCTATTTTCTCCACTGCAGAAAGTGAGTGAGATACAAAAGAACAAATAGGCACATATGGACAAATACAGAAAAACATCTCAATTAAAACATTTTACTCGTATTTCTTCCGATAGGGAGTATCTTTTGTGGGACTGATGGACAAAAACAGGGAAGTCTGAGTCTTAGTGAAATTATAAGCTTTAATGGCTTAAAACTGCACTGAGACTTTAGGAATACCCTGTATTTCACATTCTACTCAAACCCATGCTTTCTGAGTCACTCACAAGTTCCAGATCTCCTGGTCAGCATGTATGTCAGTATGACTTTCTTTAGTCTTTCAGCTACAATGCAATCCTAATGGTGGCCATTTCTCTCCTCTCAGAACTCTTCCTTCTTGATGACTGGTACCCAAATCCTGAACTGTCAACACATGAGGGTACCTCCAAGATAGTGGTACATTTGCAAATGATCCTAGAGTGATAGTCATTTTTTGTCTACTCATTGTGACAATCAAATTACGTCAGTTAAACTATGCGGAATTATCATAATCAGTGTCTATCTCCTTTTTTTTCTAACCATATCTCATTTTTCAACACCAATAATTTATTTAAATAGGTCAAAATGAACCGTTTAAATGATATCCCATATCTTTATTTCATTTTTTATTCTTTCTATTACCTTTACACTAATTTTGATCTTTTCTGTAGGGAAACTGATTATCTGACTTTACTCAGAAACATGATTCAGGAATGACTCCCATATAAGATATAAGTCATTTCCTGTCTGCTAAAATGCAATTAATTTCATTTTTTTTGTAATGTTATTCAGTGCTCACCACATCCAGTGCCTTCCAGTTCTTTACATCAAGAAAGTGTTTATGATATATAGATTTGAGATTTCAAGTCTTCAGTCCCTCTCCTTTTTCCAGATCCACATTTTCTAATGTACTTTTTGCCAACCTAACCTTTTCATTAAAGTTACTGAGTATCAAAGTACATGTCACAACTTTTAGTTTTTTATTGAGTTCTTTACAGAATTTCTTATTATGTACATAACCTCACCTGTGAGGTCCAATAAGAAACTAGACTTGCTTCTAAAAATCCATCCAGCGCCAGGAACAAAGCTAAAAGTATCAACCAGCCTCAATAATATCACAGTAAAGCTTCCTGGATAGAAAATTCCCAGTCTTAACATTGCCAAGGAGAACTTTATCTCCTAATGGATTGTTGAAATTCCTTAATGGAGTTTCTATGGGTTGATAATGATATGTTCACTTTTCTCTCTTCTTGGGATTCAGGGAATCTTCTCTAGCCTCCTCTAGCCTTTAACCTCATCTCCTGGTAAGGGGTAAATTATTACAGGAATAAGGAGAAAAAACTCTCTTCTTTCTCCTGGTCCAATTCTCTTTCCGCTGCACCATAATTCCTTGAACATTACATGCTAGCAAGTGGATAATCTATCCTTCCTAAGCATAGGAAAATAATTTAGATAATTTTGCAAATTTTCTTTTGTTATTATGAACTTAATAAACATTCTCATGTCAATATACAAAGAACAGAAAGGAGGATGCTGTATGAAACTGTGTATGTAACAGTGGCCGTTCCTTAGAGCATGCATAGGGAGCGATGTTGCCTCTGGTCCCTTTCAGTGACACATGAGTCCTGGCTAGGGTATTTCCCATGAAATGTTGAGCAAGTGCCTTGGACATTTCCAGTGAGACATGTACTTTGGATTCCTGACAAAGGGCATGTGCAATCTAAGGCTTGTGGCTAGTCTATCTGCCATGCTCCTAACCTCTATCTTCACCTCTTGCCCACCTTAGGGGATTGCTTCAAGAATAATTGGCTATTGAATGAACATCAAGATCTACTAATTCAATAGACATTAAAGAGAAAACAACTTCCACTCTCATTTTCTTCTTCCTTCTGAACTTGTGACTTGGGATTTGTGGCACTCCTTTGAACTTCCATTGAAGAAGAGAAGGGAATTTCTTCATTGCACCTATTAAATATAGAACTAGAATCTAGGATTAGAACTGAGATTTTCCTGACTTCAAATCCAATGAGCTGTCTTTATTTGTGAGTCTTTTGTTTTGTAGAAAATCAATCAGTCTGATCTACATTGTACACTAGACACTTTTCTAAGAAGGTATTAATCACTTTTTGGGAAGGCTCTAGATATGAGTCAAATCTAAACTTTGTTTAAGCAATCACTCCCAGAATTGTATTCTGTGGTGGTAGTGTAATGAACCAGAGATAATGAGAAAAATCCTGACCCCTCTCTTTAAAGGTCAGACTCTAAACCCTGTCTGTGTGAGTCCAGGGTTGGGATCACTTAGTGGAAGAGTGTGTTCCAGTCCACTCTGAGTCAGTGTGTCTTTTACATATATAATTTTGGGGTCTTTTACGTGTATAATTTTTTAAAATTGTGTATTAAATGGTAACAAAATTGCCCCCCTTGTTTGTGATCCATTCAGAACACTCCTCTGTTCTCTTTCTATAATATTTGATGAATGAAAATCCCAAAAGACAAAGTTTCTGGGCAATTGATAATCAATTTATTAATTAGGCTAGCCAGCCATCAATAAATTGATGTTCAGTAGCTTCTCTTGGTAACCAAAGACACTAAGGGAGACCTAGAAATGCTTTAAATTCCTTCTGAAGGGAAATTTTCCTTGACAAGTAAAATTCAATGCTGATTGATGGACATTTAAGGAGGAGGTGGGCTAAAAGGCTTCAACTTCTGCTGAGAAGTAGCTGGATCATGAGCCTCAGCACCTCAAGTTATCTGGGCAGGAAAAGCCATTCCATTCAGACCTCTTCAGCTAGTTTTCTCCTTCATGATCTGGGTGACTCTACTCTCTCATCGAAGGGATCAAGGACAAGGGTTTTTTCCCCTGGGTAAAGGCTTGCCCAGACTGGATTCTGTTTACACTCTAAAGAGAAATTAGGTCTCCCATTTGGGTGGGGTCCCATCTAACCAACTGCATGTGGCTTGAGGGCTAGGAGAATTTCATCAGTCAGTTACACCCTTCAGAGGCTAACTGACCTTTTCTGGTGTTAGGTCTTAACAGAAATGAGAAAAAAAGAGTAGATCACAAATTAATTATCAATTATTAATATGATAGTATATTAATTTCTTTCAAGCACAAGTCTAACCATGTTGATACTCTATTTAATTTAATGAACTCCATTTCCTTCCAGTCACCTCCAGGATCAAATACTAACTCTTTTTTTTTTTTTGGCATTAACATGGTTCCCTCCAACTTTTCCATTCTTCCTACACCTCACACCTCTCTACTCCATCCCCCTGTGTATTCTGCCATAAGTGACACAGACCTCTTTGCTTTTTGCATTTTCACTGGCTGTCCCCTATGTCTGGCATGCTCTCCCTCCTTGGCTCTGCCTCTTGGCTTCCCAGGCTTCCTTTGAGTCACAACTAAAACACAACTTTCTCAGGAAATCTTTCCTGATTGAAGAGGTTACCCATAAAGAGGGTTAGGTTTGCTCTGGAGACCCCAAAATACCAACACACCGGATCCTGCCAAGTGAATTCAACTCTTCTCTCAGCCGAAGAAAAAGTTCACTTGCATTAGACACAGAGTAAGTCTGTGCTAGGTCATTCTATGGCGCTCTCACAAACATGAAGACAGGATGGCATCTTATATACAGAAGGTTGTGAGAGGAATGTAGGGGTGGTCTAGAGGAGGAGTTTGGAGAGGGTCTTCAGGAGGAGTTAATGAGGTCAATGAGTGATTGAGGGTGGGAAGTAGCTGGAGGCTACCTGGAGACTACAGACAATGGTGGGCTAGGCCAGTTCAAGGGTGGATTGATATTTTGATAGGCTCAAGGGTGGGAAGTCTAGTAACAGAAGAATGCCAAACAGAGGTTTAGGCCCACAACGTAAGGCTTATTGCCTCATGCAAATGCCTCCTCAAATGAGACGATTTAATCAGAGTTCAAGGAGGGTTCCCAGAGCCTATATCTCAAGGACTCAAGGAGAGCTAGAGGGGGCTCCCAGAGCCCATACCTCATCACTGATCCCCCTTAATTCTAGGGCCTCGTCTCTATTGCCTATCTCCAACTTATCCCATATATACCTTGTTTGTATCTAGATTTTTACATGTTGTCTCCCTCTTGAGATTATGAGCTCCCTGAGGGCAGGAATTATCTTTTGTCTTTCTTTGTATCGCTAATGTTAAGGACCGAGTCGGGCATATAGGAGATACTAGATAAATCCTTGTTGACTCCTTTCTGATGAAGTATGGGCTCTGGGAGCCCCCTTGAGTCCTTGAGGTACAGGCTCAGGGAACTCCCTTGGACTCTTGATTAAATTGTTTCATTTGATGAGGCATTTGCATAAGGCAAGTCTGTTACTAGACTTCCCACCCTTTTGATGCACCCTAGAACTATTCTAGCCCACCCTTGTGGTCTCCAGGTGGCTTCCAGCTGACTTTCCACCCTTAATCATTCATTGATCTCATTAACTCCTCCTGAAGACCCTCCCCCAAACTCCTCCCCTAGACCACCCCTACATTCCTCCCACAACCTCCTGTATATAAGACCCCATCCTGTCTTCATGTTTGTGAGAGTGTCATAGAATGACCTAGCACAGACTTAGTCTGTGTCTAATGCAAGCAAACTTTCAATAAACTTTTCTTTGGCTGAAAGAAGACTTGAGTTGAACTGAATTCATTCAGCAGGACTCGGTATGTTGGTATTTTGGTGTCTCCAGAGCAACCCTAGCCCTCTTAGTGGGTAACCTCTTCACTTTCTGTATATTTTTCAACTGTTTCATTAACACTCTTTTTTTTCCTTTTCTTCTTTTTTGGTATTACTGTCATATCTCCAGTTGTCCTCATCTATATCTTGCCAATGGACCCAGATGGCTCCAGAGGAGAAAGTAAGGATGAAGATTTTGCAAGCCCTCCCTGCCTTAAATCCAGTTCCCTTGCATTTCATGGCATCACCTCCCCGATGTCATGATCCTCTTCGAGAATGAAAGACAAACAACAAAAATTACCCACTAATTCTTCTGCCCAGAATTATTCCCACCCCAAAAGAAGCCCTCCTTTATAATCAAGCAAAACAAATCAAGACATTGGCTGGGTCTCAAAAATGTACATTTCATTTTGTACCTATTCTATCACCTTTACAAGAGACAAACATCATCATAGGATCATTACTGGAAGGGATCTCATTAGCCATCTAATTCAATCTCATTTTACAGATGGGGAAACTGAGACCCAAGGAATTTAAATGACTTGTCAAAGGCCACACAGGTAGCTAAGGGATGTCATAATTCATCACTACCTTGATCACAGCTTTCAAAAGTTGTTTTCTTTTACAGGCACTGGGTATGGAGATCCATCTTGCCCTACTGGAAGGAGGAATTTGCCCTATTGGAGGAGGAATGGGGGAGGATATAGGAGAGAGCAGATTAGGGGAGGGGGTATTCAGTGGGATCACTGTTCTGGGGTGGCAGGTAGGGAAAAGATGGGGAGAAAATTTGTAACTCAAAATCTTGTGGAAATGAATGTTGTAAACTAAAAATAAACATAAAATTTAAAAAAAACAAAAAAAGAGAAAAAAAGAATTAACAAAAACAAAAAGTATAACAAACTAAAAAAAAGTTGTTTTCTTTTACATTATTATAATCTTTGCATTGATTATTCTTTATGTTCTCATTTCACTCTGTATAAGTTCATGAGTTCTCTGTTTCTCTGAATTTGTCACAATAATATTCTGTAACATTCACATACCACACTGTGTTTAACCATTCTTCCACTAATGGGCACCTACTTTGTTTCCAAGTCTCTCCTACAACAAAGTGTTGTTATAAGTATTTTTAGTTGTGTCTTTGTATGTATGGGGCGGGGGAGGGAAGGCCAGTTTGGCTGGATTGAGTAGCATATAGTAAGGATGGAAAGATGGCCCAGGTTGTAAAGGGCTTTTAAATCTCAAAATGAGTTTATATTTAATCCTGAAGTCAATAGAAGCCACTGGGATTTATCAAGTAAGGGGTTGACCTGGGTCAGACTCATGTTTTAGGAAGACAGCTTTGGCAGGTATATGAAGGATAGATTAGAGTGGAGAAGAAAGCAAGGCAGAAAGATGTACTAGGAGTCCATTACAATAGTCCAAGCAAGAAGTGAAGAGGCCCTGAATTATGATGGTGGTGATTTGAATGGCAAGAACCCTATGGATCTGAGAGATGTGGACACAGAAACAAGACTTGACAACTACTTGGATACGTGAGGTCTAGCATGGAGAGGCTAGGATGACACCAAAGGTATAAACTGGGATGACCAGAAAGAAGAGAGGTAGATTTGTGGGGAAAGATAATATAATGGCATCTGCAATGCAGATCACAACTTCTCCATCTCTGTGTGTGCTTTACCACCTCTATTTCACCAAAACCAAAAAGGGGCAACAGCTCATATTTACTGACACCAATCTAGAGCCAAGAGGCACCTGCCAAATCCAGGAGGTGAGGGGGGCAGGGAGATGGGGAACTCACAGTGGCTACACTAGAGAAGGGTGGAGGAGAAGGGAGAGCAGCTGCTGCTCTGGGTACCCAAATCTAGTTGTTAGAACTGGTGGAGACAAGTCCCATAATACTCTAGTCCATGGAGGGTATTATGTAACCATCTTCTTGCCTTCTGATTAGTTGATCACCAACCCTGGAGGTCATGCCATGGACCCCCAGGAGGCCTGGACCCTACTCTGGAAACCTCTGCTACTACCAAAATTAATTACATGCTGTCTGCCCTTCCTATGTGGTCATCAATTTTCTTTCTTCTTACCTGTAACAGTTCTGGAACCACCTAGGAGGGGTGGGGCAATTTATTTAACTTCCTTGACCCTTGTTTTTCTCATCTGCAAAATGAGAGAGTTGAAGTAAAAGGCCTCTGAAGTCTCTTCCAGCCCTAGGAACCCATGGTCTTTTGTTCAAGTTGTTCCCTATACCTGGAATGTTCCTCCCCACCTCCACTTGTTGAGTTTATAACATTCCTTTTAAAAAAAAAACAACTCCAGAAGACTTTCCTAATATCCCCATCAATAATAACCTTGGACCTCACACTATTTTTCACCTCAAAGCAGTACAATACAGAAAAAGAATGCTGAACTTGGGGTCCAAGGCCTTGGGTTCAAATCCCCCTCTGTTATTTCCTAGCTGTGTGATGATGGAGAGTTCACTTTACTCTGGCTCTGTTCTTCTGTAAAGTGTGAGAGGACTGGACAAGCTATCTTTAAGGTCTCTTCCAAATCTAAGTCAATTCTAAAAAAAAATTGTATGATCCTATCTAATGTACTTATCCTGTAACATCGTATATTATAGATATATGTATATGGGTCAAGTTGAAGTTCCATGAGGATAGGGACTATCTTACCTAAGCATTGTATCTTCCTCAGAATTATTGAATAACAGGAGAGACCTTGTAAGATAGTAGATTTGAATAGTTGACAGCAGAAAGTCAATTCCCCCTACTCTAGTTTCAGTTGGTAGATTTCCTGGCTCACATCCAATCCCCTACTTCCCCTAACAAAATCCACAGCTCTCACTTTTTCCTCTTTCCCTCTTCCTGATAAGAGGCCCCCCCCCCCCATCCCCCCAGACAATTTTATTTTCCTCTTGGCTTGTCTGCAGATATTTGTTTCCATTTCCCCTCAAAGGAGAGGGGAAGAGAAAGAGGAAAGCGAGTAGAGTGGGGAGATGGTAGAGAAGGGGAGGGGAACAAAGGGCGGCTGACTGTACCCTCCTATGTTTTCTTTGAAACTTGAATGTTTCTGGCAGGGGTTTATTTATTCCCTTTTTCGAGATCCTGTCTCTTGTTTCATATTCTGGCCTTGTTCTGATCCTTGAGCTGATGAACTACACCCCTGTTGTGAGCCTGCCTTATGAGTCTGTGTATGAGTCTGACTTAAAAACCTCTGAGGCCCCTTCCAGTTCTCTAATTATGTGATTCTGTGATCTTGAATTCAAAGGAAACGGAAACAAGCTAATTCACAAGCTAACTGTCCTCCTCACAGCTTGCATGCTCTAACCATGTACACACACCAATATATAAAAAGATATTCATAGAGCCTTCCTGATACCACGTGGATCTTTACTCTAGAAAACCCTCCCACAATTGCAGGCTCAAATATCTCCACCCAAATGAACCTCTTCATGCACTCACACCCTTAAACACAGTTATCTGCTTCTGACATTTAAGGCCTCTAGATACAGACACATTAAAACATCTCTATACATTTGTGTCCCTGCACATACCACAAGATGCACACAATTGCACCTCTGCTTTCATATGGGCACATAGACTTGCTCAGGATCCTTGTAGTAAAGGATGTACATTAAAACCAACCAAGCTAAGTCTATAAAATACAGTTACAAAAATAGAAATACAAAGTATTTGCAATGATCAACAAGAAGTGGGATGGGTTTTTTTGGTTTTGTTTTGTTTTTTGCAAAACCGTAAAAATCACAGGCATATGCTAGGATAATTCCTGTTGTGATCAACTCTGTTACAATTATAACACACGTTTCACATTCACCAAACTCAAAGGTGGGATTTTGGAGACCATCAAACAAAATCCATATAGTATCTAAACTAGAATTCCCTCTATAATATCACAGACAAGCAGTCATTCAGTCTTTGCTTCACCTCTAGTGAAAGGGAACACATTATTTCCCAAAGCAACCTATTCTACTTTGAGACAGTATGAATTGTTAGAATTTCTATCTTTATATCAACTCTAAGTCTTCTTCTTTTCAATTTCTAACCATTGATCCTAGTTCTGTCCTTTGGAGTCAAGTAGAACAAATCTAATCTCTCATTGCCATACTAGCCCTTCAGAGACATAAAGATGGCTATTCTGTCCCCTTCTAAGACTTCTCTTCTGTATGCTAACTTATCCTTCAGCTGACCAGCACAATGTCAAAAGCTCTTCATCTTCCTGAACATCCTCCTTTGAACAGTCTTATCAATGTCCTTCCTGAAACGTGGTTCCAGAGCAACACTCCACCAATAGTCTAGAGCAGAGAGCAGTGGGGTTCCTGTTCCATTTTCAGTGCTACCCTTGATTCCACCTAATATCACATGAGCTTTTTTGCTGTACTGCACAGTTGATTCATATTGGACTTATTATCTATTAAAATCTTCAGGTCCTTTTTACAGCGCTCCCTAAGCTACATGTTCTACTCATCTGGATCTTGTGAAGCTTATTTCTGTACCCAAATATAAGATTTTATATAAGATCCTTATCTAATGGTAATGGGAATTTGAAGAACTTCCCTGTTTTGAAAATATACTCTGCCCCCCTAATAGACTGAGACCTTTCTTTTTTTTTCTTTTTTCTTTTCTTTTTTTTTTTTTTTTAAAGCAATCAGGGTTAAGTAACTTGCTCAAGATTACCCGGCCAGTTATTTCTGGGTGTGGTGCTAAGTATCTGAGCCTGGATTTGATCCCCAGGTCATCCCAACACTGGAGCTGGTGCTCTTACTCGCTGAGCCACCTGGCCGCCCTGACTGAGACCTTTCTTGATTTGAAAATATACTCTGCCCCCTAATAGGTTGATGTGGTCACCTGGAGCCTGTGGTGGGAGGAGTTTGCTGAAGGGTAGAGCAGAGCCCAGAAGAGAAGCTTGCTTAGGGGAGGCTTATTTTTCAGGAATGCACAAAGCTTGTTACTTTGTAATTAGGCAGTGAGTCAGGAGGGTTGTGATGTTCTGTGACCCTGGAGAAGGCTCACCTCGGAGGTGAGGTTTTACTTTGGGGCTCACTTATGGGGAGAGTTGTGTGATCTGGCCAGGTGAGATTCTGTTCAGTCCCCCAGCTTTGAAACTCCAGATGTTGGTGCTTCTCTTTCTGGTAACTAGCTATGTATGTGTGTGATGGTCAGACAGCTAGAAGCCCTTTCTGATGATTGTGTTATTTTTTCTCTCTGTACTTTTTGTCTGCTTGTAACTTCTGTTTGTATTTTCTCTGAAGTTCAGGGTGCTGACTCTTTCCCCTGAACTAGGTAAATGATATATGTTTGATTAAAGTAAGATTGTTAATCCTTTTTGAGTTGCTTTCCTTTAGAAAAGCAGATCTAGGAACCTGTGCTAGCAGCCATCCTGGGTACCTTACTAAACCCATCCACACCTTACTAAATTTCAGAGTGTGAGGGAAGAGGTGGGGGGAGAAAGAGCAATACAGAGAAAAGAAGAGGAGAAGGAGAAAAATGACAAGGAGGAAGAGGAAAGAGAGAGAGAAATCTTAAAGTGGGACAAGTGAAATTAATGAAGGTTTCCAATACATATTAATGTACCTAGCAGAAAGGAAGAAAGGAGCACCTAGCCACTCGGTGGGCTACAGAATCGTGAAAAAAACTGAAACTTTTAACCAGTCAATTAATCAACAGGCTTTTATTATGTACCTGCTGTGTATCGGGCATTGTTCTAAGTGCTAGATATATAAACAAAAAGAAGGAAATAACCCACTCTCAAGGAGTTTACTTTCTAATGGGAGAGACACTAAGTATGTATATAGAATAAATATAAAGAGAATAAACAACAAATAAATTCAAAGATTAAATACAAGGTAGTCAGAAGAAGGCCCTAGTGTTTTGGGGTATCAGGAAGGGCTTAATGAAGAAGGCAGAGTTTGAATGGGATCTTGAAAGAAAAGAGAGACTCTATGAGATGGAGGTGAGGCGTAAGGACAATTCAGATGTAGCAGGGGGCCATCAGATAGAACACACCCAACTTGTCATTCCTGATTCCAGCTGACTGTGGAAACCTTAAGGCATGTATGTTTAATGTGATTGTTTATGTATAACCTATATCAGATTGTTTGCTGTCTTGAGGAGGGGGATGAGGAGGGAGGAAGGGAGAAAAAAGTGTAGGAAAGGGAGTGATGTACAATAAAGCTATAAAGATAGTTTGGGGGAAAGTTATAAAGGGCTTTAAAGACAAAACAGAAGAATTTCCATTTTATTATGGAGGTAATAGGGAACCACTAGAATTACTTGAGTAAGAGAGTGGCATGGTCACATTTGCACTTAAGGAAAAATCACTGGCATCTGTGTGAAGAAATGGATTGGAGTGAAGAGAGACTTGAAGCAGAGAAATCACTTTGGAAGTGTCAACAAGCAATCACAACATCACAAAACTTATGTGAAAACGAACTTCATTACAAGAGAAATGAATATGCCTGTGGAACCCCAAGCCAGAGCAGAGTTCATAATCCATACAGAAGTTTGCATATTTCTGACAGTAGAACGAAGGAGAAGAAAACAGGACCCTCCTCCTAAAGGGGCATGGCATGGGAAGCAGACAGGTACAGTGAAGGTGGGAAAAAGACAAAATCCCTCCCAAAGGGGAAGAGCAAAGCGATGGCAAAAGCAGCATTCTTTTCTCTTGGGGTGGGCGGGTCTTCATCCTTCACACCCTGAGGGCCGCCTGCATATCCCGTTTCCAGTATTTCTGGAAAATATGGCAACTCAAGAAGACGTGTTAAGTTGGATTTAGGGCAACAGAAGTCATTGCTGAAGTTTAGGTGACTGATGATAAGGGTCCAAGCTGAGATGGTAACTGTCTGAGTAATGAGATGCTATGGAGGTAAAAATGGCAAGATCTGACAAATGATTGGATATGTAGAGTGAGGTGAGAATTGTGAACGTGGACAGTTTGATACTTGTACTAACCCATTAAATATCCTAGAGCTTCCCTTTTTCCCAGGGGAACCAGACAATGAAGTAGCCCAACAAGTAGCCAGTAAGGAGGACTTCTGATGTCCTGGACTGTTTGACATTACAGTGGTACTTTGCAAAGTAAATTGTAGCTGAACTCGGAGATGCCTGCAATGGCTGAAACCAGCCTTGACCAACTCAGAGAGAAAAGCAAACATCGTGGTTTCTAACTTATCTAAGGGGAAGCAGACATCTTTGGCTCCTGATTTAGCTAAAAAGCAGCGGACACCCTGCTTTCTGATTTATTGTATTTACAAATATCCTCTCCCTGGACTTCTACTTCCTGCCTGACTTCCCAATTTGTTGTGTTTCTTCCTTAATCCTGACAGCCATAAATACTTCAAAAAGTCCTAAATACCTTGTATTTATGTATAAATACCTCATCTTTGCCCACTTCCCTCTGAGCAGATGGGAACATTGTTTAACTGCTCTAGCATACACGTTTTTTTTTTTCCTCAGGAAATTATAATCTTTGTAAACTGTGATTGGACTCTCATTCCACACCTCCCCCTCCCTTTTGGACCTGGGGTTTCTTGCATTTTAGCAGTTCACAGGGGTTTTTATTCGAACAGTAAGGTAACAAGGGTAATGCCAAGATTATGAACCTGAGAATCTGGTCAATGGTAGTACCTTTGACAAAAATAGGAAAAATTTGGCCCAGCTTCTTCACTATCAGGATCCTTCCCTGTCATCTTAGTGTTCCCCAATTAGCATATCAACACCCAAGCTCTATGCCCTCTAATTTTCTTTTATTATTATTAACTTTATTTATTTATTTTTAGTTTTCAACATTCATTTCCACAAGAGTTTGAGTTCCAAATTTTCTCCCCATCTCTCCCCTCCCCCCAACCCACGATGGTGTGCATTTCCAGTCTTCCCTCCCTTCTATCATGCCCCCTCTCTTTTTTCCTTCCCCCCTATTTTCTTGTAGGGCAAGATAGATTTCTATACCCCATTGCCTGTTTATCTTATTTCCCAGTTGCATGTAAAAACAATTTTTAACATTTGTTTTTAAAACTTTGAGTTACAAATTCTCTCCCTTTTCTTTTCCCCCTCACGCACCCTCATTAAAAAGGCAAGCAATTAAATATAGGTTATACTTGTGTAGTTATGCAAAACATTTTCATAATAGTCATGTTGTTAAAGACTAACTATATTTTCCTCCATCCTATCCCACCCCTTACTTGTTCTATTTTCTCCTTTGACCCTGTCCCTTTTCAAAAGTGTTTGCTTCTGGGGTGGCTAGGTGGCACAGTGAATAGAGCACCTAGAGTCAGGAGGACCTGAATTCAAATGCAGTCTCAGACACTTAACACAAAAACTAGCCATGTGACCTTGGGCAAGTCACTTAACCCCAACTGCCCTCCGAAAAGCAAAAAAAAAAATTGTTTGCTTCTGACTACCCCCTCCCTTCTATCATCCTCCCACCCCATCCCTGTCCCCCTTACTAGAGCCTAGGGTAAAGGACCTGAGGGGAGGGTGGGGCTAGTAGTGGTAACTAGTCTCCCAAAGGAAGGTGTCATTGAGCAGAACCTGAGTCATCTTCCTCAGTCCTAAGTAACTGCAGCCTCAGTAGGGAAAAGAGAGATTAGAAGAGAGCTAATAAAACACAATTCAAGATTGGAGGTTCAATACAAGTATCCTGTGTCCCAAACAGAGGAAAGATTAATTGAGGAATTTCTGTGGGATTTCAAATGAATTCAGACTCAGGAGGCTTCTAACAGTAAGGTTTCATTTAAATCTGAAGACCCTTCTTCAAGGAAATCAGAGCACAAGTGTAACTGAACCTGGGTATGGACAATGACAATAACCATGCGGATAAAGAGGAATGAAATAGTTTGCCCTAAAAAGATGAATTAATATTTCAACTCTATGCCCAACTAATTGAGTAATGTTAAATGGTAATCCTGTAATGTACCCAAGATTCCCTCTTACAGATACATAGTGTCTGCATATGCCAGACTGTACTATGCATGGCTATTGAAAGGAAAATTCTTCATTTCACCCAGATTAATGAGGCAAAACTCAGGACAAAGATTATTAGTTTATTACAAATACATCAAATTAGCAACACATTAACTGGCTGATCAGTGGGGATCAGTAACAGCTTTAAGGTGGGGCCAGCTTTAATAGGTAACTTTAAGACAGTGCAGATAGGTCCACCTCAGCCAAAGAGGCTGGGCCCTCGCATCTCAGTATCTCCTCAAGCTAGCAGGAATGAGACAATCTGCAGGTAGGGGCACAAAGGTCACTTGGCTATGTGACCAATATCATGGAACTGGGTAACACCTCCCTGTAATGCCAAGCAAAAGGCAACTTCCCAAGGTTCAAAATACCAGCATAGCTGCTCTCCATTTTATTCAGTGACAAATTAAGAACAGAGAAAATAAAAATATAGCATAATTCAAAATACTGCATTTACCAAGTATAATTTAGTTATTTCCAAGTACTACTCCACCCATGGACATTACATTCATTTAGTCAATCACAAAGTCCCTCTTCTAAGTATTACTCCACCCCTAGGCAGTACATTCACTTAGTCAATCACAAAGCCCCTCTTCTCAAGGGTAGAGTTGGGGAGGGGGAAACTGGGAAATGCCCTTTGCAGAATGTGGGATTTGAGCAGATATCTAACCCTAACTCTAGCCCTAAGATCTTCCATTTTCAGTCATACACTGGTCCTCCATTTTATCTTTGTTACAAAGAATAACTCACTGGATAGGATTTGGGGGAGGAATATATTCAGAAATAAAGGTAATATAAAGATTAAAAAATATCAATAAAAATTAAAAAGTTTTTGAAAAGTTTCAGTGGCTCCCTATTGCCTCTAGGATAAAGTATAATCTCGGGGTGGCTAGGTGGCCCAGTGAGTACAGCGCTGGCCTTGGAGTCAGGAGGACCAGAGTTTGTTATGGCCTCAGACACTTAACACCCACACAAAAAAACCTAGCCTTGTAACCTTGTGCAAGTTACTTAACCCCAATTGCCCTCAAAAAGCAAAAAAAAAAAAAAAAGATAAAATATAATCTCTTCAGCTTGGGACTCAAAACCCTCCACAATCTGGCCCCAATGTACTTCAGATATTTCCACTCAATTGGACACACACGCATAGCTATTCCCTGAATTCCCTTCTCTCTGTCTTCTCAATCTTTCCCTGGCACCTGAAATGCAGTATTTCCTCTCAACCGGGGTCTCAAAATCTTAATCTTCCTTGAAGATTCAGTTTAGCTGCCACCTTCTCCCAGAAGTTGATCCTATCTCTCCAATTGTTAATGCTTTCTTCTTCAAATTACTTCTCAGTGTATTTATCTCCAAAGTTCCTTAAGGGCAGGACCTCTTTCATCATAACATCAATGCCTTATACTTAATAAGTGTGACCATTGTGGACTTGCCTTTTTAAGGCAGATCTTACAAACTCTGACTCAATTTAGGTGAAGTATTTCCTTGACTTGTTTGAGTTGGAAATGAAGATGTAACAACATTGAAAAAACTAGGTATTACTATGAATCCTCACAAACACTCATTAGTTCACTCACCAGCTTCTACTTGGTTTCTCCCCTGACGTTGCTGGCTCAGTTTTCTCTGCAGAAATACTAATTCAGTTAAGTGGTGCAATATGAACTCTGACTAATCATCATTAATTACAGCTCACTAGGATCTAGGGTTTATACCCAGGGAGTACATGTTCCTGGTTAGAGTCCAAGAAGACAGTCACACTTCCCAAGGTCACAAACCCAAGTGCAAACACAGAATCATGCAATCTCTCTACTCTAAGTGGCCACACCCCAGTCACATCCAGATACTCTTGCTCACACACACCTGTACTGACTCACTCTCCTTTAGGCTTAATGAGTAACTGATTACTTTCTTTCCATACCTCAGGCAAAAGAACACATTCAAGTAACTGCTTCATATTCCATCACAAACATGTGCAGAGCCCTGAGTTCAGCACCACACCAAGACAGCCTACGATCCCAACCTCCACTCCCACCCCACCACGCCCCAGGCAAAACTAACAATAGACTACAAAGCAATTCTGTGCCCTCTTCCAGAAACTCTTGTGCTGTTCCACTAGGGTCCTCAGAGTCTAACAAGTACTACATATAAGAATAAAATTTGGTATTGTGGTATTCCAATCACATAAAATTTACAACACAAAGTAATCTGATAAATATTTAGTGATATGACATTAGGCATAAGTGATAAGGGGTATGCATAATTAACTAATTAGTATTACTTTCTTCATAGAGTCAAACCTTTTTTTTTTTTTAAGCAAGCTAAGGATAGTTTCCTCACTTATAAAATGACAGACTGGACTACGTAAACTCTGAGATCTCTTCCAGCTCTAAATCTACAATTCTAAGGAAGCTGGACTAAGAAGCTTTTCTGTAAATCTAAACAGCCTTAGATTTACAAGGGCTTCTCCCTTCTCTAGCAGAGGGTGACTACTTGGCTATCTTTACTAGCAGGTTTGGCTTCCCCTCATTGTTGGGAACTAGTACAGCACAAAGTTAAATTTGATTTAGGGCTGGTTGCTTCCCTTGATGAGAGTGATTTACAATATAGCTGCTTTAAAACATGTGAAGGGCTTTTCCTGTAACAACCCTGTAAAGTAAGTATTGCCTTCATTTTACATGTGAGAAAGGAGAAGGTCAGAGTGGTTAAATTACTTGACCTGCTCACACACAACTTGTGATAGCATTAGACAAAATTTGAACCCAGATCACCCCTGATACCAATTATAATAAGAGTTATTTGGGGAGTGGCCAGGTAGCATAGTGAGTAAGAGCACCGGCTCTGGTGTCGGGATGACCTGGATCAAATCCGGGCTCAGATACTCAGCACCACACCCAGAAATAACTGGCCATGTAACCTTGAGCAAGTTACTTAACCCCAATTGCTTAAAAAAGAGTTATTTGGGCTGACTGAACTAATCAGTGGGTTCTGATTCCCCAAGGAAGGAGAGATACCTGGGATGCTGATCACTATAACAGTTTCACACACACACACACACACACACACACACACACACACTAGTAGTAATCAGCAGGAAGGGTCAGGGTGGTGGTCTGAGCAGTATGATAGAGAGTCAGTCTTTATTCCCACTGAGTTGCAAGCAGTCTTCTTCCCATGCACTCCCAGTGTCTGGGTGGAAAGTGGCTGGGTGCTGCTGTTAGAGCCCAGGCATTTTACTCCCTCAGCTTTTGCCTGTGGGTTTTTAGAACAATACCAGCCTTCCCACCTGTTACCAGGCTCCCCAACAGCCCATTATCCATAGGAGTGAAGGCCCAGGTTATTTTAAATATTGCTTTAAGATTTACAAAATACTTCAAAAATATGTGCAAATTGATTTGTCAACCTTAACATGCCATATATGTTACTTATTAGTATTATTATTATATAAATTTTCTCATTTGATACTTATAACAACCTTTAGGTATATAAGCATTATTATCCTCATTTTATTGCAAAGAAGACAGATGGGGCAGCCAGGTAGCACAGGGAGTAAGAGCACCAGCTCCAGTGTTGGGATGACCTGGGGATCAAATCCTGGGCACCACACCCAGAAATAACTGGCCGTGTAACCTTGAGCAAGTTAACCTAATTTAACCCTAATTGCTTTAAAAAAAAAAGAAGAAGAAGACAGATACTGACTTGTCTGTGGTCACACAGATAATAAGGGAATAATGATTCAAATCCAAGATTTTTTTACTTTAATCAGTCAATCAAAAGCCATTGAGAACATAATGACAAAAGACAGTCCCTGCCCTTAAAGAGCTTACATTCTACTGGGGGAGACAACATACAAAAAATATACAAAATATAATGGTAATTGGGGTAAGGGGGCATTAGTAGATGGGAGGATCAGGAAAGGCTTTGTGTTGGAGGTAATATTAGATCTGAACAATGAAGTAAATTAGGGGTTCTAAAAGGGGGAGGTGAAGGGGAGTGCATTCTAGAAATGGTAGATCATCTATGCAAAGGCATGGAAATGAGAGATGGAATGTCTGTATGAAGAATACACAGAAGGCCAATTTGGCTGGACCATAAAGTACAAGAAGAAAATAATGTATGGAAAAGCAGGTTAGGGGCAGATTGTAAAGCAGCATAAATGCCAGAGACATTTATATATGATCCTACAGCTGATAGGGAGCCACTGGAGTATTTTACAAACATCACTTTGATAGCTGTGTGGAAGATGGTTTGATGAGGGGACACTTTAGGTAGGAAAATCAATTAGAATACTATTATAGTAGTTCATAAGAGGTAATGATGGCTTAAATTATGGTGGTGATTGAATGAGTGGAGAGAAGAGGAGCAAAGAAAGAAAGGTTATATAGGTAGAACCAACAGGACTTGGCAATGGATATGGAGGATTGGGGAGGAGGAATCAAGGATATCTCCAAGGTTGCAAACCTACATGACTTAAAGAGTGATGGTTCACAGGACAGGATAAAGGAAGTTAGGAAGAGGGGTGGATTTGGGAGAAAAATGAAATTAACTCAGTTTTGGACATAGTGACTTTCAGATTACTACAGAAGAGTCAGGTAAAAATGTTCCAATACTGAGGAGAGCACTATCCCTGGAGTCAGGAGGACCTGAGTTCAAATCCAGCCTCAGACACTTAACACAAAAACTAGCACCGTGACTTTGGGCAAGTTACTTAACCCCAGTTGCCCTCCAAAAAGCAATAATAATAATGATAATAATAATAATAATGTTCCAATAGGCAGTTGTTAATGCAGGACTGGAGCAAAGGAGAAAGACAAAGGAAGGATATATAAATATGGATCTGTATAGAGATGATAATTGAACCTATGAAAACTGATGTCATTAAAACAGTTTAGAAAGAGAAGGAAAGTCTAGAACAGAACCTTGGCATTAGAAGCAAGCTTGATTCAAGTCAGTACTCTCTTCAAACCAGTTCAGATTAAATGTTGGAATGAAATGGAGTCATTTGTAGGTCATTCAACAGTTAATGAAAGGTGGTCAAGTTAGCCATAGCATTGAAAGAATATTCTACATGGACACTCTAGCACTTGGGGTAGATAGACATGACCCTTCCCCTTCCCCATCTCTCTATGGTTGTTGTCTATCTTTTCTTCTTGAAAAGGATCATTACATTAGGAAGGTGATGCTATGACTCAGAAGTAAATTGGATTTAAGTGAAGGAAGGCTGTGCAAAGTCACCAACCTCACTTTCTCCTCTGGAGCTATCTGGATCCAGTGACAAAATATAGATCAGGATGACTGGAGATGGACCCGTATCTCTATATGTAAAGGTTTCTGGTCAGCAAAGCATGGTGTGACAATTAGAACAGGGCTCTGTCTCCATGAGTGGGACTTTTGTGCTCTTAGGTGACCAAGAAACCAACATGGCCAGAGGTTACCAGAAAGTTGTGTCAAGGGAGACATAGTTTGAGCCTTGGGTCCCTAATCCAGTCAAATCCTAAAACTAGCTTGTTGCCTTTCAAGGTAAAAAAAATAGCCCAACCCATGTCTAACTCTGATAAATGTTGGTCCTATCACCTATGACACCATCTTAATAACATCTTAAGGATTTCCAAAAGGACTTTCCACCATTTAAATGCCTTTAGGGCCTTTACTGGATAATTTTCCTGGTATAGTCAGTATTAAGGAAAAATTAGCTAAAAAGAAAACAAAGAACAACATAAAAAAATTTAACAGGTACTCTAAAATAGTCACACACACATACACACACACACACAAGATTTTTAAAAAGGTAGAAGAGAACAAATACCAAAAAGGCTAGGCTTTAGGTCCTTCCATGCAGCCTTTTGACTGAATCCAAGATTTACAGAAGAAATTCTTTTATTAAGGGGATTTCTTCTATGAAATTTGGATTCAGTCAAAGGGCTGCACTTGAGGACCTAAAGGGCCACATGTAGCCTGAAGGCTGCAGGTTCCCCACCCCTGCTTTAGGAGGATGGAGTTTCAAATTCTAAATAATCTAGTCCTTGGGGGTAGGGAGGAGGCAAAGCCAAGTCATCTTTTTAGTCCACAGTGGGTCTCCTGATGGTAATTATGAGCAAGAACAGCAAAAGGATTATTAATAACAGCATGTATGATGATACCTCCAGTTTAGTCAACAATTCTTCATCATACATCAGATGATATATATTGAGTAGTTAAGCAGTTAACATATAGTAAAGTAGTTAAGGGGTCATAGACCTCTTTACATTCAAACTGTTGTAAGATCTAAGCTGATACCTAGGCTTTCTCAATACTGCTACCTTCTCAGGATTCCCTGGTTCACTCAGCAGAATGTCTCCCTCTTTGAGAGCTACAGCAGATGCCAAATCTATATTCTTTCACATTCTAGCCCGGAGCTTAGCACACTGGGAGAACTTGCTAGAACCCCTATTCCCTAGAGTATTCCTTGCTAGCCAATTAGTGAAAGCTAAAGTCCAGTTGTGTATTGCTGTTTCAGAGCAGATCGAACAATTAATAAACCAGGCAAAACACTTTCCTCAGAAGCCAAGTCCTTATAGGTGGGGGCCCATTGTGTTAGTAGAGAGGGTAGGCTTCCGAGGTCTTAACTGGAGACCTCCATCTCTAGAAAAACTGCAACCTGTTTGTGAAGAGCACAAACACTGGAACAACACTGGAAGGTATGATTTTTAATATATTTCCATTTAACAAAAGAAACATCCTATGTCGTATCCATCTTCTAAGAGAAGCAGTTTTTAAATTTGTACTTATAATTTTTAAAAATGTATTTATTTACTTTTAGTTTACAACATTCAGTTCCACAATTTCTTGAGTTTCCAGTTTTCCCCTCCTCCCTCTCCTGCCCCCTTACCCCCATAATGGCATGCAATCAAATATAGGTTCTCCCAATACCTTCACATTAAACAGTAGTCAAGTTGTAAAGAAGGATTATAACAAATGGAGTGAGCAATGAGAAAGAAGGGACAAAACAAAACACAAAAGAGAGAGAACAGGGGCGGCCAAGTGGTGCATCGAGTTAAGAGCACAGGCTCCAGAGTAGTGAGAGGCCCCAGAGTCAGGACACCTGGGATAGCTTCTGGGCTCAGATACTTAACACCCACACAAAATAACTGGCCATGTAACCTTGAGCAAGCTGCTTAACCCTGATTGCTTTAAAAAAAAAAAAAAGAGAGAGAGAACAAATAGTTAGCTTCCATCTGCATTCAGACTCTGTAGTTCTTTCTGTGGATGTGGATATCTCTTTCCATGGTGAGTCTTTTGTAGTTGTCTTCTAACTTTGTATTGCTGAGAGGAAGTTAGTCATCACAGATATAATGTGTCTGTAGTTGTGTACAAAGTTCTCCTAGTTCTGTTCTCATTCAGCATCAGTTTATATAAATCTCTCCAGTTTATGAAGTAATTTTCTCCCCATATCTTATAGCACAATAGCATTCCATTCCATTTGATGAGATAGGGATTCTGGGAGCCCCCTCAAGCTCTCCTTGAGTGCTTGAGGTACAGGCTCTGGGAAACTCCCTTGGACTTTGATTAAATCATCTCATTTGATAAGGCATTTGCATGAGGCAATAAGCCTTACATTAGTAACTAGGTTCTAGCCTAGTTACTAGCCTAGCCCTCCATTCTTCATCTACTTCCCACCCAAACTGGCCTAGCCCACCATTGTTTGTGGTCTCCAGGTGGCCTCCAGCTGACTTCCCACAAGGGAATCACTCATTGACCTCATTAACTCCTCCTGAAGACCCTCCCCAAACTCCTCCCCTAGATTCCTCCAACAACCTTCTGTATATAAGACCCCATCCTGTCTTCATGTTTGTGAGAGTGCCATAGAATGACCTAGCACAGACTTACTCTGTGTCTAATGCAAGTGAACTTTTAATAAACTTTACTTTTCTTTGGCTGAGAGAAGACTTGAGTCATATTCAGCAGGAGGCATGTTGGTATTTTGGGGCCTCAGAGCAACCCTAACCCTCTTTATGGGTAACCTCTTCATTTTTATGGTTCCCTCACTGGGAACCATAAAAATGCCAAGTGAATTCGACTCAAGTCTTCTCAGCCAAAGTATTAAAAGTTCACTTGTATTACACACAGAGTAAGTCTGTGCTAGGTCATTCTATGACGATCTCACTATTCTATGGCACTCTCAAAGACATCGAGACAAGATGGGGTCTTATATACAGAAGGTTGTGGGAGGAATCTAGGAGTGATCTAGAGGAGGAGCTTGGGGAGGGTCTTCAGGAGGAGTTAATGAGGTCAATGAGTGAATAAGGGTGGGAAGTTGCTGGAGGCCACCTGGAGACTACAGACAATGGTGGGCTAGGCCAGTTCAAGGATGGATTGATATCTTGATAGGCTCAAGGGTGGGAAGTAACAGAGGAATGCCAAACAGAGGTTTGAGCCCACAATGTAAGGCTTATTGCTTCTGCAAATGTCTCATCAAATGAGACGATTTAATCAGAGATCAAGGGGGGTTCCCAGAGCCTGTACCTCAAGGAGAGCTAAAGGGGGCTCCCAGAGCCTATACCTCATCAGTTCCAGATTGCTCTCCAGAATGACTGGATCAGTTCACAACTCCACCAACAATGCATGTTCCAATTTTTCCACATCCTCTCCAACATTTATCATTTTCCTGTTTTGTCATAAGAGAAGCAGTTTTGCCTCACAACCCATAATAGATCACTCTAAACTAAGGGTTATTGTGTGCCTTGTATCGTCTGTTTAGTAGTAAATAGAGCCCAGGAACAAGTAAGCAACTGCTTTTCAAAACAGATATGGTGGGTTGGCCACTTTGGAGAACTTAAAAGAGAGCAACAGTCACTTATTTGGCCACCTCTTGGTGCCTTCAAAGGCTCCACTCAGCTTAGTCTTCATGGACAGATGTCTCCCTTTCAGAAATGAGCCTTCCACAGTCATAAAGGTCCAAGGGAAGACTGCTGAACATCCTGCTTCCAGGACTACAGCATATTCTGGACCCCAGCTGAAAGAGGCCAGCTTCTAGATGACTTAGTAAATTGGGTTCATCATAATACCCAGGTGGGGAATATGGGTTCTCCAAAATTTGAAAATTCCAATTAGTCTCTAGTCTTCATACTTAGATTGTGTAGAAGTCAAGGTCAGTACCTTATTCTGGAACAGGGTTAGTGAACCTGAAGCCTCAAGGTCACATGAGGCCTTCTAGATCCTCAAGTGCAGTCCTGTGACTGAATCCAAACTTCAAAGAACAATCCAAACAACACAGAATGCTTAATAAAAGGATTTGTTCTGAGAAATCTGTACTGTACCTAGAATCCTCTGGGTTTTTTCCACCCATCATATTCTCCAAAACTTGACTGAATTTTCTTTAAGATTGATTTCTCACCCTCATATGGTCCACCATAGAAATATAGGGCCTCTATTCCAGTGACCTCATTTAGCCTTGTCAGCATTATGTCAGCAATATAGACCAGGAGAGAAACCTAATTCATGTCTCTGCCTACTATATGTCAGTTAAGAAGGAAAGTTCAGAAAACCCTGAAGAGAGATAGTGAAAAGTACACTGGCCTCCTTCCCAGATAAAAGCAAACTATTCTTAACCAGTCTCAACCATAAGGAGAAAGAAAAGAAACAACAAAAAAGTTAGCAGCCCCATACCATTCATTTGCCCCGGACCCAGGCTACCCAGTCAATGACATTGACAAGGTCAGGAACAATTGTAGTGATGGACCTGACAATTTTGTCTAACTCCTTATAGATGACCATAAGCTGCCAGGTACTATCTGCCTTCTTCATGAGCAACAGAGGGTTATTTTAAAGGGATCTTATATAACAAAGCACTATAGCATCCTTCATCTCCATAGCAACCTGATATTTTTGGTATTAACTATACAGGATGAAATAGGCAACTATAAGGATTTCCATTTGACCATACTCACCACAACCTACAATAGAGGTTGCTGAAAGAGCTTGCACAGATATTGACTCCCAAGAGCTCATAATATCCTTTATGTCCATTGTCTGCTCTCTATAGTCTCTCCTGTATGGTACAAATGGGACAAGAACTTCAGAGGATGCCTTAGGCTATGGTGAAGCTAAAGGACCCCTACTGACCTGGTGTTAGATTTCTCTATATAGTTTTTTATTAGCACCCACATAGGCTGGGAATTGATTACTTTCTTATCTACTCTAGGTTTTGAGGAGCCACACCCAAAGCTCCCTCTGGGTGAGAGTTAGGTTTAGATAATGGAGATAGAATACAAAATGGCTCCATTAGATCACACCCCCAGGAACCATTGCCCTAGTGACTCATTAGGATGCTGTTTGAACTTCTTTTGCAACCTTTCCAAGTTCCTTGGTGGTGAAAGACCGCCCACTCCCTATTCCCTAGGATAAGGAAATTACCCTCTTTCCAGAAACTGTAATAGGATAATCCCTGATCTTTCTAATCAATGGTCAGAGTTCCCACATCTCTTCTTCATTTCCACTCTCATTCTCCAGTCTCATGGCTCCAATTTCATTTAAAGATTCATCATAGTCTCTTGGATTGCAAAAGCTAGAGGAATAAAATGCCCAGAAACCCAGCATCTCCCCACATGGCTCTCTACAGCTATGCCATATCTATTTGGATCTCCTTTTCTCCACTGGGGTAAATGGATTCTTATCCTTCTACTGGGGGTTTCAGTGTGTCAGCTTTAGCCTTGCCTTGCTTGGTCCCAGACTTCCACAGCACTTCTAGGCAATTTTCAGCCATGCTACTTGTAAAATCAATCATGAGCAGCTCTCCTAAGGACTGCCGCTGTGAATAATTTAAGGATCTAGTCACATAGTACAATGAGCTCTCTATTTATTAAGCAATAAACTAAAGCAAAACATTCAAGAAACTAAAGCACAACGTTCACAACAATATAACATAATAACTTATTACTAAGGTAGCCACATAGTCTTAAACAAAACATATTATGCAGTAAGTTACAATATCATCTGTCAATACTGAGTACCCAAATAAAGTCTCCTTTGATCTTAACTAGAGGCTGGCTTCCAATCATCCTCAAGTCAGTCATGCTTAAGGGGTAGCAGAAAGTGCAAACACCATCCACCCCTAGGTCACAATCTCATCAATCAGTGCAGAGTGCCCAAGTAAAGTCCTCTTTCATCTTAACTCAAGACTGACTTCCAAACCCCATGTCTCCTCTTCCACAGCTCTTGCCTGGACTCAATCACACATAGATAGCTCTCTGCTCCAGTTCTATATCTCAGTTTACTGCTCCACTCCAAGCTCTTCAAAGTTTCTGTTTCTAGGAAGACAAAGTTTAACAGAGCTACAACAATATGTACATGCATTGCTGGCACTATCATCTCAATTCACTTTCTGTCTGACACAAATCAACAGTAAAGGCCCAGGTCTTCTGTAAACAGCAGTAAAGTCCTCTTTCAAGGCTTCTTATTAGCAGTAAAATTCTCTTTCTTTTTTTTTCCCTTTTTCTTTTTGGAGGGGGGAAGGCAAGGCCCTTGGGGTTAAGTGACTTGCCCAAGGTCACACTGCTAAGTGTGTCAAGTATCTGAGGTCGGATTTGAACTCAAGTCTTCCTGACTCCAGGGCTGGTGCTCTATTCACTGTACCACCTAGCTATCCCTAAAGTCCTCTTTCAACAGACAGAATGCTTCATTCTGACAAAGTAACCTCAACACAGACAGAACAGAAAGACAGAGTACTAAAATCACAAACATTCTCCCTCTCAGTTTTGTTTGGTCCCAGTTTGGGCTCTTTTCTCTGCTTTGCTCCTTCTTATTCCATGCTTCCTGTTCTGCTTTTTCAGTCAGCTCTTCCCACCATGGGCTCTATGTGATGATATTAAGCCTATTAAGGGCAGAGAAGGTCTCCAAATTCCCTTAGGTCTAGTAAGGGCAGCACAATGTACACTGTTTCCAACAAAATTTTGCCGCCTTTGATTGCTCAAAGGCACTTGAATAGCTGAAACAAATGGCAAAGTACTACTTTGCTTGCCATTACACTTCTGTACATGTTACCTCCCACCTCCCTGTCCCTATTTTCAGCTCCCGTTTATGTGTTGTCTACCATTAGAATGTAAGATCCTTTAAAGCAAGGTCTGTCTTGGTTGTTTATATTTGTATTTTCAGTGCTTACACAGAACTTGACACAAAGAAAACAACTAATACTTTTATCTGTCTATCTATCTATTCAATCTATCTGTTTCTCTATCCATTCATCTTTCTGTCTGTCCATCTATCTACCTAACCTGCCAAATGAAGGCTATCACATGGATTTGAATTATGCTTCCTTACTCCTCCTCTTTTCAACACCTTTTTTCCAGGATTCTCTGGGAAAATTTTTCCCAGGAATCCTTGTTTAAACATGCTGCTGACTGACAGGCACTAAGTGGTGTCTCCGTGGCAATGCTGGGCAACAACTAAAACTAGGTTTTCCTCCTCCTACAAGAAGGAGCCCTGATTTTCACAGTCTCTTTTATTACTGCTCACACTTCAGCTTTGTGATTGCAGGCTTGGAAAGCCTGAGTAGAAACCACCTTTCTTTCTTCATGTATCTATGAAAGGGATGGGTCTGTTTAAGTAAATTTCAAAACTCCAGTGTCTATATGATTCACTATTCTCTCATTATTCTCAGCCCAGGCAAGTCACTTAATCTCTATTTGTTTCAATTTCCTCATTTATAAAATGGAGACAATAATAGCACCTACCTCCCAGCACTGTTTTGAGAATCAAATGAGATGATAATTGTAAAGCACAGAGACTGGCACATAGTAAACACTATATCAATGTTAACTATTATTATTTAGAATGAAATTGAAATGATAGTAAACTTGGGGTGGCTAGGTGGCACAGTGAATAGAGCATGGGCCCTGGAGTCAGGAGGACCTGAGTTCAAATCCGGCCTCAGACACTTAACACTTACTAGCTGTTTGACCTTGGGTAAGCCACTTAATCCCAATTGCACTGCCTTCCCCCCTCCAAAAAGCAAAAAAATCCATCAATCAGAAATAACTGGGCGTGTAACCTTGATCAAGTTACTTAACCCCAATTGCTTAAAAAAAAAAATCCATCAATCAATTAATAAAAAAAAGAAAGAAATTATAGTAAACTTGATTTTTTTTTAATGTGGATGTTCTCTTATAGGTCTATGGACCAGAGTTTGTCTGAAAATATGAAAAGGGCACATCTTAAGGCTATTATGGATGTATGGCTCACCAAATCATATTTGACGCTTACCCATTTATATATTATAAAGTATCTGAGCCCGGATTCGATCCCAGGTCATCCCAACTCTGGGTCCTGGGACCGGTGCTCTTACTCACTGTGCTCTTATTTGCTGTGCTACCTGGCACCTCAGGACTTCATTCTTCTTCTTTTTTTTTTTTAAGCAGTCGGGGTTAAGTAACTTGCTCAAGGTTACACAGACAGTTATTTCTGGGTGTGGTGCTAAGTATCTATGACCAGATTTGATCCCCAGGTCATCCCAACACTTGAGCCGGTGCTCTTATTCACTGAGCCACCTGGATGCCCCTGGACTTCATTATTCTTAATCCCATTTTTGGGCATAGGAGAAATTATGAGGAAAATCACTATTAAGCTCTAGAAGGAAAAGTCCTTTTTGAAGAAAAATTAAATAGTATTTTATTTTTCCCCAATTACATATCAAGAAAATTTTTTTAGCATTTATTTTTTATAAGACTTTGAGCTTCTGTCTGCACTCTGGCTTCTTGGGGCTTCCATGCTGAGCTAGTAACAACATTTAGCCTGGAATCTTGGCTTTAAGGTTGCCATGTCTTAAGCTTCTGGGTCCTAAGAGCACTGGACCCAGGCCCCAGAATCAGATGACCTGGGATCAAATCCAGGCTCAGATGCTTACCACCTGTAGCAGCAAGCACCCCAAGCACGTCCTCAGGGTTTGCTGCCCATACAGGTTCTTGGATCTGCTTTGATAAAGGAAAGCAACTCAAAATGGGTTAACAAGCTTACTTTAATCAGTCAAACCATTTATCGTTTACCTTGTTCAGGGGAAAAAGGTCAGCACCCCGAACTTCAAAGTATACAGGCAGAATTATCAAGACAGAAACAGATCAAGTAGATAGATTTCCAAATTGTCCAACCATTACATCCATACCCAGTCAACATCTGGGTTTCCACATCTGGGTTTTTCAAAGCCGGGGGGTCCTGGACAACAGCTTCCCAGAATACAGATCAAATCACAGAACACTTCTCAAAGTGAGCCCCCAAAACAAAGCTACACATCAGGGCTTATATAGCCTTCTCCTGGCTCAGAGAATGTAACAACCTTATTGACTCACTGGCCAATCAAGAAGCATCTACTGAAAAACAAGCCTCCCACCCCAGGCTTCAGGTGCACTTTAGCCTAGGGGCAGGGAAGATCTTCCAAATTTGCATTCCCATTACACCACCACACCCAGAAATAACTGGCCATGTAACCTTGAGCAAGTTACTTAACCGCAATTGCTTAAAAAAAAAAAAGAATAATGAAGTCCCTAAAAACTCAGAGACACTAAATCACTTTTGATAAGTGACTTTCTAGTTTTGAGTGAGCCTCTAATATTTCTTTATAAAATCTCACAGAATCATTGTGTCATTTTTATGGTAGTTCCTTTTTTAAAAACACTAATGCTTTGAAGTGATGAGGTACTGGCTCTGGGAACCCCCTTGAACTCTGATTGAATCTTCCCACTTGATTTGCCTGAGGCCATAAGCCTTTCATTATAGTTAGGCCCAAATCTCTTAGTCTTACTAGCCTAGTTCTCCATTATCCAGCTAGCTCTCACCCTTGATCCTCCCAATACCCAAATCTGTTCCACCCTTGAACTGGCCTAACCCCCATTGTCTGTCAGCTCCAGGTAGCCTCCAGCAACTTCCCACCCTTAATCACTCATTTACTGGAGTCTGACCTCATTGATTCCTCCTGAAGACCCTCCCCAAACTCATTACTGGAGTCTGACCTCATCTTACTCCTTCAGACCCTCCCCAAACTCCTCCTCTAGACCACCCCTAGATTCTGCCCACAACCTTTCTGTATAGAAGATCGCATCTTGCCTCTGTGTGTGAGAGAGCCATAGAATTTTCTAGCACAGACTTGCTCTGTGTCCAATACAGGCCTTACAGATATTGAGGCTCTTTAAGAGTCTACCCAATATGGTGAACTTTTAATTAACTTTGCTTTTCCTTGGCCAAGAGAAGACTTGAGTCAAATTCATTTGGCAGGACCCAGCATGTTGGTATTTTGGGGTCTTGAGCACCCCTAACCCTATACCTCATAATTTTTATGGTAACCTCTTCAGAAGTATATTTTGAATGGAATGTTGTATGTACTAGGTGAGTATTAAGTAGTGTTTTAACATTAAAGGAAAGGGGGTTAAAATTGTTTAAATCACCTTATGAGTTCAGTGAATTTTTTAAAAAGATGTTTTCATTGTACAACCATGTCTATATCACAGTCACAAAACAATTCCAATGTCTTTCTGCTCTTAATTTAAAATTTCTTTTTCAATTAACAAGCAGCTATTTTTTCTCACTCTCAACTCTCTTCATCCCTTTCCACTGGAGAAACAAACAAAACCTTTATAACTAACAAACATTGTCACACAAAATGAATTCCCACATTAACCATGCCCCACAATGTGTCTCGTTCTGTATTGAGTTCACCATCTCTCTTTCAGGATATGAACACCACGGCTCTGGTTATCACAATTGGTCATCACAGTGAGAGACTTTCATAGTCTCTTGTCTTTGTGATGTTGCTACTTCGTAAATTGATCTTTTGGTTCTCCTCACTCTAATCTTTACAGTAACAACATCCCATCCTAAATTGCCAACTTTGAAATTTATTCTAAGAGGTGGAATCTCTTGGGGCTATAGATTTATTTATTGCCTATGATTTCACTTTGATCCTAATAAGTTTATGGTGACACATCAACAATCAACCATGTAGGGAAAAATGCCAACAGTGCTTACAGAATCTGCTGCCTCGCAACTACATGTGTTAAATCAATTTCAAGTGGATGGAGATTGTACCTGAGGAGATTGGGAAAATGGTTCTGTGGAAGCAGTGACCGGATTTCCCTAGCCCTTTTCCCCATTGTTTTGCTGCTCCCCTTGAACAGGAAAGCCTCCCATCTATTAAATTATTGGCCTGATGACTATAAAGCCTCAATAAAATGGAATTGTAAGGTGTAAATTCCTCCAAAATTGAAAAATATCTCTGATTTTTACCCAGAGTCAAAGATAACTAAGGTAAGGCTTACCCCTACATTCCTATGAGTGGTCAGTCTGTAATTTTCAGATCCAGAAATGATTGATGACAGAAAAATTTAATGTTGTGCAGTTGTTAGGACACAGGCTCCCTGTTAGTTCAGGTTTGATATTGGCATGAAATGAAGCAATCACAGGCATAAATCTTATTTAAAAGAGAAAACTCGTGTTTTTACTTAGAATTCAACTAAGTAAATAATGCAAGGGTATTATGCTGATAGTTGGTACAATAGATAGACAGCTAGGCCTATATGAGGAAAACCTGCATTTAACCTCTGTATGCCTCGGTTTCCTCATCTATAAAATGTGGATAATAATAGCATCTACCCACAGTTGTGAGAATCAAATGAGGTAATACTTGTAAAGATTGATTTTTCCAACCTTAAAGTGCTATATAAATGCTAATTATTATTTAACAATTAACAAAGGAGGTTTTTGATTACCGCTAACATAGCATAGGTATTCAACAGTATACAGTATACAATAGTCTTTAATTCTTCCTCAGCTCCATAAGGAAACACATCTGGTCAGCAGAGCAGAGTGTGGTGATTTATGTGGTGTTGGGTCATCCACCAAGTCTGAAAGATAACAATCCCAAATAGGTGGGCCTTTTTAAACATGGAAACTGATTTTTTTCCCCCTACTGCAAATGTTGTTCTTTTGAACATGCATTTAAGTTTAGGCTCAAAGATCTAGCTTAGGAAGGGGCCTATGAGGCCATCTCGTCCAACTCCCTCATTTTTGAAATAAGGAAACTGAGACCCAGGAACACTAAGCAATTTTTCCAAAGTCACTTAGATAGAAAGAATCAAAGGAGGGATTTGAACTAAGGTCTTTCAACTCTAGAATCACGGCTCTTTCAGCTGTCACATGATACTTCCTGATTTATTTGCCTGTGTTCAGAATTTCCTTTTTAATGAAGTCAGCTACACAAATATTTTTAGAGGTATTTGTTACCAAATTTGGCATCCTTTTGTCTTCAGTATTGACAGAGATACCTCTTTTGTGAAACAAATTATAAGGGACATTCACAGATACAACAGCATTGTCACCATCCATATCACCCTTGAAATGCATGCACAGTAAAAAGATGGAACAATTTTGTTCAGAATAAGATAACTAATATTTGCTCTGAGACTGGGCTTAAGTGATAGTCCTCCCATTTCTCTTATGGAAACACTGTGTTAAAAAAAAAACATGGTCTGATACACAGGAAAATTATCATGCCATTTCCTTTGCAAATGCTGGCTAAACCTCTACTTATCCCAATACCGAACAGATCTCCAGTTATCTGTGAGGCCACACTAAACTACAGTCAGGCACTGAAATGAGCTAATTTTGTTCACCAAAAGGTATTCAAATTCTGCCCCAATTGTCTAATATCCCTTCCTAAAACCTCCAATCAGCACAACTGGAGAAAGCCCTGGATGCAGTGAGAAACTGGAGCACAGAGAAAGGAAGTATTTTACTTAAAATTACTCATCAAGTCAATGGAGGAATTCTTCCTATTTAATAATTTAGCTATTGTTTACTATAGTTTCACCATGCCTTTAAAACTGAATTATGAAAGATGTACTATGGGTTCTTCTGAAGGGCCAGTTCAGAAGCTGAAACTTTTCCCTGGAGGACTGTTCTTTCTTTTCTTTTTTAAGATTTAGTTTTCAACATTCACTTTTAAAAGATTTTGAGTTCTAAATTTCTTCCCCCTCCCCAAGACAGGATGGAATTTGATACAGGCTATACATGTACAATCATATTAAATATATTTCCACATTAGTCATGTTGTGAAAGAAGAGTCAAAAGAAAAATGAAAAACCATGAGAAAGATTAAAAAAGAGAGAGCAAATAGAGCTTTGATCTGGATCCAGCCTCCATAGTTCTTTCTCTGGCTGTGAATAGCATTTTCCATCATGAGTCTTTTGGAATTGTCTTAGATCATTGCATTGCTGAGAAGAGCTAAGTCTATTAAAGTTATTCATCTCACAATGTTGCTGTTTGCTGTTACTGTGTACAATGTTCTCCTGATTCTGCTCATTTCACTCAGCATCAATTCATGTAAGTCTTCCCAGGTTTTTCTGAAATCTGCCTGCTCATCATTTCTTATGGGAATTTATATTTATAAATTTATAGTATTCCATTACATTCATATACAACAACTTGTTCATCCATTCCCCAGTTGATGGGCATCCCTTCAATTTCTAATTCTTTGCAACCACAAAAAGAGTTACCATAAATATTTTTGTACATGTGGGTCCTTTTCTAGCTATTGCTGGATCAAAGGATACAGTTTTATATTGCAGTTTTATAGCCCTTTAGGCATAGTTCCAAATTGCTCCCTAGAATGGTTGGATTAGGGGGCAGCTAAGTGGCGCAGTGCATAGAGCACAGCCCTGGAGTCAGAAGGACCTGGGTTCAAGTCCGGCCTCAAACACTTAACACACTCAAAAAAACTAAGCAGTGTGACCTTGGGCAAGTCGCTTAACCCCAATTGCACTCCAAAAAAGTAGAATGTTTGGATTAGTTTGCAACTCCACCAACAATGTATTAGTGTTCTAATTTTCCACATCTTTTCCAACATTTATCATTTTACTGTTTTGCTATGTTAGCCAGTCTGATAGGTGTGATGTGATACCTCAGATCACAAGATCTGAGAAAACAAGATACCTTGTTTTAATTGGCATTTCTCTAATCAATAGTGATTTAGAGAATTTTTTTATATGACTAGAAATAGCTTTAATTTCTCTATCTGAAAACTGTTCATATCCTTTTACCATTTATCAATTGGGAAATGACTTATATTCTTTTTTTTTTTTTTTAAGCAATCAGGGTTAAGTAACTTGCTCAAGGTTACACGGCCAGGTGTTTCTGGGTGGGTGCTAAGTGTCTGAGCCCAGGATTCGATCTCCAGGTCTTCTCAACACTGGAGCCAGTGCTCCTACTCGCTGTGCTACCTGGCCGCCCCTCAATGACTTATATTCCTATAAATTTGACTCGGCTCTCTATATATTTTAGAAATGAGGCCTTTATCAGTGATACTGGCTGCAAAAATTGCTTCCCATTTTTTGTTTCCCTTCTAATCTTGGTTAGATTGGCTTTGTTTATGGAAAAACTTTTTAATTGAATATAATCAAAATGATCTATTTTGCATATCACAATATTCTCTTTCTCTGGTCATAAATCCTTCTCATCTTCATAAATCTGATAGGCAAACTATTCCTTGCTCTCCCAATTTGCTTATAGTATCACACTTTAAGTCTAAATTGAAGAAGTTACCCATAAAGAGGGTTAGGGTTGCTCTGGAGACCCCAAAATACCAACACGCCAGGTCCTGCCAAATGAATTAGACTCAAAGTCTACTTTCAGCCAAAAAGTTTGCTTGTATTAGACACAAAGTAAGCCTGTACTAGAAAATTCTATGGTGCTCTCACACACATATGGAGACAAGATGGGGTCTTATATACAGAAGGTTGTGGGAGGAATCTAGGGGTGGTCTAGAGGAGGAGTTTGGGGAGGGTCTTCAGGAGGAGTTAATGAGGTCAATGAGTGATTGAGGGTGGGAAGTAGCTGGAGGCTACCTGGAGACTACAGACAATGGTGGGCTAAGCCAGTTCAAGGGTGGATTGATATTTTGATAGCCTCAAGGGTGGGAAGTCTAGTAACAGAGGTTTGGGCCCAGCCACAATGTAAGGCTTATTGCCTCATGCAAATGCCTCATCAAATGAGATGATTTAGTTAGAGTTCAAGGCGGGGTTCCCAGAACCTGTACCTCAAAGATTCAAGGAGAGCTCAAGGGGGCTCCTAGAGCCCATACCTCATCATAAATCATGTATCCATTTTGACCTTATCTTAACATACAGTGTAAGATATTGGTCTATGCCTAGTTTCTGCCATACTATTTTCCAGTTTTCCCAGCAGTTTCTGTCAAATAGCAAGTTCTCACTGGATGACTGTCCTAAAGGATACCAGGAGGTCATGATTTCCTAAGAGAACTCAATCTGTCCTTTTCCTCAGGCCCTCCAGCAATTTCCTTTTTCACTGTTCTTTGGGAAAATTTGGCAAGAGGAAGACAGAGTTCTTTGAGCCCCACATCCCCACACGTGAAAGAAAAGTGATTGCAGGAAGCTGGGGAAAGCTGTGTCTCAAGGATTACTTGCAGTCTATCTGCACCCCACCCAGTCTCCTCCAGAGTTTCCTGCCAGGGCTTGCACCTTGGAACTTGAATCTCTCTTTTGTAAATAGCACAGTTTCAAGTCACTTGAGCAAGAGGAAAAAAAATAACTGGCAATGATTTCACTAACTACAAGACCAATGTGGAAGTTTACCATCTCAGAAAATTGCCAGGTCTGAATGGTCCTTGGGGGAAGTTGCTGGACCTGTTTGTCTGTACAGGGAACTTCCTGTGAGGAACCCCTTCTATGAATGTAGATTTGCTCCTTGTCTGCAACTTATAGTCTTAGAAAGTTGTCTGAGGCACTGAGAGGTCACCCAGCCAATGTTTTTTGTCCTTCGTTCTTGAAGAGGGCCATGACATCGGGGGTCATGCAAGTGAATTGGATTTAAGTGAGGGAG